>NW_025251534.1:0-2100 GCF_018294505.1 Triticum aestivum | reverse complement strand
TGAATATTGTCGGTTACACCCTGATTATATACCTACTACTTGGGATGATTTGAAACTTGCCATGCGACATACTTTCGTCCCTGCTTATTATACTCGTGACATGATTAAGAAGTTGCAACACTTAAAACAAGGTAGTGAAACTGTAACAAAATATTATGATGATTTACAAACTACCTTGTTGCATTCCTCTTTAGAAGAAAGTGAAGATGATTTTATGGATAGATTTTGGGGAGGATTAAACCGTGATATTCAAGAGATACTAATTCATGAAGAGTGTTATCCTATGGACCATTTGTTTCATCTTGCTTGCAAAGCTGAACAGGAAATAAAATGACGTGTTGGCCACGAGGAGAACAAGCGCACGGTGCACATTCCAAGAGTTGATATGATTGTTCCTTCAACTACTAAGCATACTATGACAACCACATCCGTTGTTGTCAGGACTACATCACCTCCACCATGTGACACATCGCCCCCGAGAGTGGCTACATCATCTGAGTTGATCATAAGGGGTAATGACAAAGGTACTGATCTTCCATCTCTACATGAGAATGATGAATGCCTTGTCAATTTGAATGCACCATCTGATGAGCTACCCACTACTTTGATCACACCACCTATTTTAGAGGACTATGTTGATAATTTGACTTTGCCATGTGATCAAACAACTGAAATACCAACAATTTTGAGTGCACCCATTGAATTAACTATTGATGCAAAAGAACCAATGTTTAATCATTTTGATATGACGTCTAATCTTGGTGATGATTCTGTGTTGAATGACTTATTGCATGTTTGCGTATTTAAGCATGTTGTAGCATGTAAATTTGATGCAAGTAAGGTTTATTCACCAATGTTGGGATGGTTTAATGATGAACATTGTCAATCTTTTGAAATGAATAAGAGCTTCACTTATATGTGCAAACTGAGTTGCAATATTTTCATGCTTTCTACTTCTTGTGCTAATTTTTTGGCTTTAGATTTTATGAACTATGCAAGTTACTCATCTATTCATGTGTCATATATGCAAAAATCAAGGGAAGTAAAAATGGATGACATATACATATACAACATGTATATCTTGTCTCTTTTGTTAGCCACATTTCAGATTAAGCAACGCCGAGGACGGCTTTATTTTCAAAAAGGGGAGGATGATGAGGACATGACTACCTTGGATATGACCAAAAATATTGCATATATGCATATTTGTCAGGTGATTTCTAGTGCAAACTATTCAATAATCTATTTATGTTATCCAGAACAAAAATACTTCACACACTTTTGCGTTTTGTCTAATTGCAGGTGTATGGGACATTTGTACAATCCACATATGAATATAAGGAAGAAAGAGATGTTTATTTGCTGTCCAGAAAGTTCTCTCACGTCACTTTTGGCCCAAGAGAAGATAGAGTCCAAGTCTCTCACGTTCTGGATTCAGATTCGGACTGCACAGACACACCTGACTCAAAACGCACACAAGTTTTTCATACGGACTCCGAATTGGGTGATTCTTTTTTTGTTGGAAACTAGATTTCGTGAACTTTCCAACCCAATTGGAATCACCTTCAAATTCGTCCGGAGCGTTGAGTTGTGGACGAAACAATCTGATGCTGCAGCAGAATCCGAGTCAAACTACAAGTCCAAAGGTGTTACATCACCTCCACTTGGGCCCATTGGCCTTGTACGACCTAGATTTAGTTTTAGGCTGCCTTGGGACGTCCTCCCACCTCCTTGGCCTCCACCCCTTGCTTCTATATAAGTAGTTCCATCTAGTAGCTTTTCCTTGGGATTTGTTTAGTTAAAAGTTAGCCATTGCAACTTCGTGTACTTCGTTTGTGTCCAACGACCAGACCAAGACCGCTTCCGGATCCCCACCATTATCAATACTTCATATATATTTGCAATATTCAGATTGCTTTATCATATTCTTGCTCGTTCTTCGATTGCTTGCAGGAATAGACCTTCGTGGTCAGGCTGACCGTGCTTCCAGCATCGTCAGTAACCTCAGGAGATTGGTTTAGCGATTGCTAAGGCGCAACGTCGTGCACGTTTGTAGTCGGATCGTGAAAGTCGTCTCCACCAAATCGATAGTTATCATCT
>NW_025251533.1:0-2100 GCF_018294505.1 Triticum aestivum | reverse complement strand
CCGATATGAGTGTTTCTCGAGGGGGGGGGGGCGATAAACGCGGTAACCGGGCGAGATCGCGAAATTTCGTTCGGTTACCAAAACAGTGGCGGGGCTACATGCAATGCTGAGGGGGCCATTGCCCCCCCCCCAGCTGTAGCATATTTTCTGAAGGAAAAAAAATTAAGAGCCTTAAAATAAAAAGATTGTTCCCACTTGGCCCCCCAAAGGTGCATATTTTTCCTTTGGCCCCCCCTTTCAATCTCCGCTAGCTCCGCCACTGTATCCTACTAACTACATATGAGATTGTCTGTAACAGTTAGAAGTTGATCAGAGGTGGCTTCTACAATGGCAATGTGGAAGGCAAGTATGACAAACTGCTAGACTACTATCTAATAAACCTAAGTTCCATGACAACGCCCTCAAGAGGAGCAACAACAAAGAGCATTGCCGATGCCGAGTCCAGAACAGAAATATGTCTTCACCCGGAGCCCTGGCACGGAGAAACGAAACTTGATGATGTCCTCAAGAAGAGCACGACACCCATGGGTGTCGCCATCGTCAGCGCCAAGGCACGGACCATTCTCTCGACAACTTACACGTGCCGCCACGAGGTCACCAAGATGAGTGCTATGAGGTCAGATCCCTAGATTCTCGGATCAGGGGCGACGCCACTAAGAGGATAGAGAGAATGACCGAGCCACCCAGTGCTACACCTCCCGTCACCCATGCAACCAATGAGGAGGGCCACTAACGCCGCACTAGTGCCCGCCGACGAGCAAACCATGTGGACCGCCATCTAGGGCTGCCGCCCCGACATCCCTGTCGCGAGACACTGTCCATCACTCACTTCACAGCACACTCGGCCATGGTAGGAAGAGTAGAGGCTCGCCCCTACTCCTAGCTCAGCATCCGTCACCGAGTATGGGTAGGTGCCTCCACCGTAGGAGGCACCCATGCTTGCGTCCCTAGCCAATCCTGATGGATTGGGGGGAACACGTATGACTCTGTGACTACCGACGACGACCATCGATGAAAAGCCCCACGCACTAGCCTAAGCTAGCACACACGACGCCATGTCCGTGGTCACTGGCGCCGATCCGCCCAGCAATGGAACGGTATCACGACCATGACCCCAACCACCGCACCTGTGAGGAGAACAAGAGCACCACCATGAGCACACCCTTAACCGAACCCCACCTCACCTACGCGGAGGAAGATCTCCGATTCGTCTGTCGCCCAGATAAGGTCCGCCCGAGCACGGTGTTGATCCAGCAGATGCCGTTCGCGGCGAGGGCGGTGAGCAGGAACAGGTGCCAGCAGTTGAGCCGGGGGCTGTCCAAGAAGAGGTACTGGACACCATAGCGGACAAGGCTGAAGGAGGCGCCGACGAAGGCAACGAGCAGGAGCGGCACGTAGAGCGCGGCCACGCTGGAGAACCAGCCCAAGAGCTTGCCAGCGTCGGATGCGGAGGCGAGGAAGTTGAGCTGCACCTGGGAGATGCGCTTGAGCTGCGACGAGTAGACGGGGAAGTCAGAGTTGGGGCCATTGATGGTCTGCAGCCAGATGGTCCCGACGAGGCTCAGCCAATGGGCTGAGTAAGGCGACGACATGGCCGACCGATCGTGTGGTTGTATTCCCATGGGGAGCGTGCCAAGCACGTGGAAGTTGTGGTGCTATTGCCTGCAATATCCCAGGGCGCCACCGCTCCGGCGTGCGCACGACGTAGAACCCGGTGCTGGCGCCGTACAGGAGCGCCATGGCAGCTCTAGCGACAGCGCCAGGTAGCGGTAAAGGTGAGACCAGTTGATGACCTCGGCCTGGTGTCGGCCTCATTACACGGAGACAACCCGACGGCCTCAGTGCTGTCATGCACAAGAGGAAGGCAACAGCCTCAGCGCATCCAATCACGGGGAGGAGGCAACGGCCAGCAGCTTGGTGAGGGACAGAACACGAATGCATACAGCCAGGAGTTCTGCATCCTATGCATGGATTTGGTTTTCTCCAAATTCTCATAAAAAAAGATAACTAAATTAGTGTCTATCCCTATCTTATTGAGAATTTGAGACCATTGATGTGATATTCGGAAGGAGAACATGTGTATATATATATATATATATA
>NW_025251532.1:0-2100 GCF_018294505.1 Triticum aestivum | reverse complement strand
ATGGATCAATAGTATCAACTAACAAACATAAGTCGGGCCGCCGTACTTTTTTTTTTGCTACAAGAGCATCCTTTTTTTAGCGAAGCTAGTACAACATCTTGGCCCTTTCTGATGCGTGCCACTTATGGTCCATCTATACTACTATTATTGCTGAATGCACATTCAGCCCAATTGGCATATTTGTAGGTCTGGCACAGCAATCAAAATGAAATGTCTCCGAGTCTTATCAATTAATACAGACTTGTGCTCAAATAAAATTACAAACCAAAAAACAAAAAGCAATTATTATATGATTTCTAAAACAAATGGTTTGATCGATTACATGAACAAACAACACAAATGTTATTCAACGATGGAAAGAACATTTCACCTATGATTTACCTAGTGGGAATTTAATTTCCTTTTTTCCTTTAGGACCTTAACAATGCGGTCAGTCTCAGCTTGCTTCATTTTGAAATCCACCAAATATTTAATGGTTGTCTTGAGTACTGCTTTTGATTGTGCTGTTTGCTTCCTCAACATGTCAACTTCATCTGTAAGTGCAGAAGCAGAATCTCTTCCTACCACTAGTTTAGCCTCTAGAGCATCAGTAGTTGGCAATTCATGATGCACGATTGGGCCGGTGCCACTGCCGTGGGGTGATACAACGTCCATGGGGACCTCGATCTTTGATCTTGGGCTAACCTGTTTTGCCATTAAAGTTCCAATTGGATTCTGAAAAGTTGAAGTTAGCAAAACATCTAAACTAGGAGTTATAACAGCAAACCAGTTAAACAAACAAGGAAATAAAGAGTTTCAATTGGATGCTAAAAAGTAGTAATTAACATCATTGTAACCGGTTCTTGCAGCAGCAAAGCAGTTAAACAAACAAGTTTTGCAAAAGGTACCTATTGTGGCATTGGAGTGTCTCTTGGATCCTCAAAAGTTGAGTAGCCAGTAACGTGATTAGAGCAACCGGTTGCAGCAGCAAAGCAGTTAAACAAACAAGTTTTGCAAAAGGAACCTGTTGTGGCATTGGAGTTTCTCTTGGATCCTGAAAAGTTGAGTAGTCAGTAACTTGAATAGAGCAACAAGTTACAGTAGCAAACCTGTTACACAAATATATTTTTGAAAATGTACCTGCTATGCAATTGGACTTCCAATTGGATCCTGAAAACTTGAAGTTGGTAAGATGATTACAGCAGCAAACCAGGTAAACAAGGAAGTTTCTGAAAACATACCTGTTGTGCGAATGGAGTTTCAGTTGGATCCTGCAAACTTGAATGTTAGCAATCAATAAATAAATTTTTGCAAGAGCCATAAGAAACTAACATCAAACTAGCAAAACTAACCAGTTTTGGCAACGTATTTAATTACACATGAACTAGTAAAACTAACAAGTTCTTGGCAACGTATTAAAGTAACAAGTCTGTGCCGTTTACTAGCAACACAGACATCTGTAAATTTCTTTGATGTAAGCAAAATGATTCCAACATTGATATAAGTTAAAAAGACGGTGTCCCTCATATAAACCTGACAATTCTCTATCTATGAACATGCAAACATTACTAGTGATACAAGTGATAACAGCAAACCATTTAAACAAATAGGGTATCAGAACGTAAATTACACGTGAACTCTGCTGCACCCTAGAAGTACATATGACCAGCTATCTACGTGCTTAAGTAGCTATTTAAGTTCAGGCAAACATGTAATTCTTAACAGTAAGTATCAAACACATAAATAGGTGCAGTCTATAATAGGATTAACAGGCTATGGCATTATGTAATCAGTAGCAAACTAAATTAAGCCAAGCAACGTAATTGAACAATTTTGCAATAAGTGACTAACTAAAATTCCGAGAAGCAAGTAACTGAACTTGCGCTAGCTCTTTGTACAGGCACACTGCAACTTCTTTTTCGCTTACAAGGTTCTACGAAGGAGTCCATGGCAGCAATTGCTTGGATACGCAGTCCCAATACTTCTTTCTTTCCACACTGCATTGGTAAGTCGCATGGTTAATCTGGTAATATGATGCGTCCTTGATATGTTATATGAGGACGTGTAGTTAGACTTGTTGTAGCCACACACATCACACTGGCATTTACTGTATATTTCATG
>NW_025251531.1:0-2100 GCF_018294505.1 Triticum aestivum | reverse complement strand
TTTTTTTGTCCCTCTGTTGTTCTTCATGTGAACTCTGCTTCTCATTTCATTCACTTTTAAATGCATGTCATGTTCCCCATGTTCCAGGAGCTTGCACCACATGACCCACACGACAAGTGTGGTCACCACTATGTGATCTGTCTTGACCTGAAGAACCAACGTTTTGAGGTGCTTGATTCAATCCGTTCGGAAGCTGATGCAGACCTTACTACGCATGCTGAATTCTTCATCAACAACCTCAAAGAGACATGGAACCGTCACTATGAACACTCAAAGGTCCAGATCAGGCATTTCCCGACTGAGTACGTGGCGACTGTGAAGCAAGGGAACACGTAATTTCTTATCCCCCCCCCTCCTTCATGTGCCATTTACATCAATCCAAATCCTCATTTGTTGTCACATCTGAATTGAAGTCTATCTTTGCTATGTCTGTCCTTTTTGCGTGTTCACCTGACTCTTTTTCTTGTGCAGGACGGACTGTGTCTTTCACGCGTTGGAATACTTTGCAATGTGGGAAGGTAGACTTGTCCCCGCTGTCACAGCTGCAATGGTCGTTGAGCTCCAGAAAATCTACACATGGAACTGGTTGACGAATGAAGATTTCAACAAGCGGTCCGGAGCACGCGAGTTCGTGGAGGAAGCTGTCAAGAAAGTCATCAAGAAGTACAAGTGATCATGTGGCGTTACACACATGACGCATACCTTACATTCTGTTGCCGAGGAATGTAAGGTACTATCTCTTTTGTTCTTGTCAAAAACTATGTTTGTGTGCTATGTTCAGACTGCAACCCCGCGTAGTCTACTATGTAGTTTTGGTGTGTGAGCGACATTTGAATAGTCTCTGTAATATATGTGTGGACGTGAACCTTTTTAGGCGTTACAGCAGATATGTTTTTATGTTTATCATTATTACAATGGTTTCATTGTTTTCTAGCACCGGTTTGCTGTTTCGAATGCGTCTATGATGTTTTAAAAAAGGTGGCAAATGTAGTTCATCAGACATGGGTAGTGAAAGTCATCGTTGTTTTTCATTTTGCCTGTTTTGCTTCTTCTTTTTCATCGCTAACTGCACCGGCTAGCATGGGTAGGTTGATCATGTAGCCACAACCTTTGCTGCGGTTTATGCACGTTACGCTTTTTCCAACTTGTTTCCCATACATTGCACACAACACACTATGTGTCACTAAACCGCGTCGAATTGTCATGGAAATATATGCCATGCAGAGTCATTACAAATACCATGGCATATTTTCAGTACAGCTAACATGGCAGATACAGTACAAACAACATGGCAGATCCAGCATAATTAACATGGCAGATATAGTACAACTAACATGGCAGATCCAGTACAACTAACATGGCAGATCCAGTGCAACTAGCATGGCATATTTAGTATAAAATAGCATGGCAGACTAACTACACATAACATGGCAGATTAACTACACATAACATGGCATATTAAGTACCCATAACATGGCAACTGCATTTATCCATTCAATGAATTTTCCTTCCACTTCTGATGCCCCTCAAGAGTCATTCTCCCAAATATTTTAAAAAAATTCTCATCATCTAGGGTACAAAACAAAATGTCCACAAGGACCATATCACAGCGCCCCAATTTTTTCTTATGGATTGCCCGCCCCTTTCTTTGTTTTCTTGTGTTTTGCTTGAATCTCCAATCCTGACTTGTACCTTATCTCTCTTGGACGACCCTTTGTGATGGAACGGGGTGGGTTCCTGACCTGGGTCTGTGTGCTTGCTGTTCCAGATCCTGTCTCCGAGTTTTCAGATGATGGCCCCGTGTATGAAGGCACACTTGATGTGCGGGGGAACCGGTGTAAGGCTTCCTCAGCTTTCCTCTTCTTGATCTCACCAAGCTCTCTTTTCAGTGCCTTCCTGTGTTTTTCTGCGACTCTTGCTGTCTCATCACTCTTGCACGCTTCATCAATTAGCTCAGCATAGTTCTTTGTCAGCACAACGTGCCTCACGGCTTCCATGGTTGCCTCAGGTCTCTCGTCATGCACAGCCAGAACTATGTTTGTTGTCTGGGGCGCAAACGCGTCGTCAGCGTCCCAAGTCCATCGCCACCTTATGAAATGG
>NW_025251530.1:0-2100 GCF_018294505.1 Triticum aestivum | reverse complement strand
TATTCTTGCTCGTTCTTCGATTGCTTGCAGGAATAGACCTTCGTGGTCAGGTTGATTGTGCTCTGGCGTGGTCAATAACCTCTCGGAGTTGGTTTAGCGATTGCTAAGGCGCAACGTCGTGCACGTTTGTAGTCGGATCGTCAAAGTCGTCTCCACCAAATCGATAGTTACCATCTCATCGAAAGATCGGGACACCCCCGCCTCTATCAGACACATTGCGACATGTGTCGATCTCAGAGGAACATCATACCTTGATGGGTACGGTTGTTGAGAGGGTTCTGTCTGCGAAAAGCGGATTGAATGAAGCCTTTACGAGCCTGCTAAGAGGCTTTGAGGTACGTAATGTAATATTCTCAATTGTGTTATAAACGCAAAATGCGCTTGTGTATAGATAGTAGCCCCTGAGACTCTGGTTGGCGTCCAAAGGGAGGCTATCAGAGGGTCCAAAAAGATATGCCCAGGAACTAATCTGACTAATTGGAACACAAGTTGTTACATCCATGGCGACTGCCCAAGCTACAGATATTGCAGATCTGAAGCAGAAACTTGATGCGGCGGATGATGACATGACGCTTATTAACAGGCGGCTCGACGACGCGCAAGGTATGTCTTTGGGGCAGTCAGTATATGCAAGTGCTATAATATGAGCATGACGCTGAGAATTCCATACTGAGATATGCATGACTGCAGTTAGTGCCGCCACGGTTGAGACCCTTCGGGCAGAGCTTGCCCGGGCCAAGGAGCAAGCCAGGATGAGTAATGCGGCTGCCGAAAAGGTAGCTGCTGAATTAAAGGCCGAATAGGCTGCTCGGCGCCTGTGCGAGGAGAGGATATCTACTATGGCGCTTGAGCTAAAGGATGCCACTAACCGATGCGAATTGCTCGGGAAAGATAACCAAACCAGAGCCGTTGATCTTGACAAGGCCTTACAAAAGGCGAGGGAAGCATGGTCCGAGTCTAGGGCGGCTCGGGAGGAGATCCGACAAGCTGGGGAGATCGCGGCTGGTAAGCCCTTCTTATTACAAACTAAATTCGGCGATCCGAAGTATGCCCCGCTTAATCAAATGTGGAGTTCTCCAGACGCATTTTTGGACTTGCCAAAGAGTGTCTCATATGCGACGCAGTTTTCCCAAGCGCAAGAAGGACATGCGACGGAAAAGCTTTTCTGGTCGCAATTTAGCATGCCAAAGCGTCTGCTGTTGCTGAACAAACAGATGGCCCAGTGGGCCGAGCTCCATAGTATATCCGGATCTGCCATGAAAGACGTCGTGGTCCGACTGTGGCTGATGGAGCCAGTTCCGAATAGTTATTTAGGTTTGGTGCAGCGACTTGTGGATGCGGTGCCGCGTATCGACGCTGTTAAGCGGTCAACGTGCATGGAAGGTGCACGGATGGCCCTTGCCTGCGTCAAGACGTACTGGGCGAAGATGAAGGCCACCGATATTGTAGCAAAAAGTCCACCCGAGGGCAAGGACCATTACATGCCAGATCATTATTTTGCGGATGTCCTAGAGGGTGCCCGCTTGATAGAGGGTCAGTGCTCCAAAGATATTATGTTCGAGTGAAGTGCGCTAAAATTGTAAAAACAATATTATGATATATTTAAGGCTATGTTTTTTATTTAAAAAGATTTTCCTGTGCGGCCGTTTCTTTGTACAATTTGGAAGTTTGCCAGTCGTCGGCTTCTGCCCCCTCGGGTATAACGCGAGGGTGTTTGGAAAAGCACTTGATCACTCTTGACCCAACATCTTGTTCCATTAAGGAGGTGTCAATGCGGCGAACCAGGCAATCAGACTATATGGATTTAACACTTTCACTTAGCCATAGGATGATAGTGGTTCTACAATATAGCCCCTAGTGATAGAGGCGAGGGTCCCGATCTTTCGATGAGATGATAACTATCGATTTTGATAGAGGCAAAGGTGTCCCGTCTTTCCATGAGATGATGGATATCGCTTTGGTGGAAGTCGACTTTGACGATCCGACTACGAACGTGCGAGGACGTCGCGCCTTAGCAATTGCTAAACCAACTCCGAGAGGTTATTGACCACGCCGGAGCACGATCAACCTGACCACGAGGGTCTGTTTCCTGCGAGCAAA
>NW_025251529.1:0-2100 GCF_018294505.1 Triticum aestivum | reverse complement strand
GACGCTCCGGTGGCATTGCTACCCCCAGTGCCCCCGTCCCACCTAACCCTGTTGCGTTTGACCATGGGATCTAGCCCTTTGACTTTGCACGGACGGGCTTTGACCAGTGGACCTCCCCACTCGGTTGTGTTAGGTCAGCCCATAGGAACACTTTGGAGCAACATCCGGGCCAGACCCACAGCAAGATCCCCTCCGTGTAGACCCGACGCGTCCGTTTCCCCCCTCCAGGTGCCGGCAGCGGCGCCGTCCGTGAGGGGGGGCACACCCCGGACACGCGTGCCGGGCGTTTGCAACCGCCACAACACTCCCAGACTTGTGAGAGGCCGCCTACGCAAGATTTGGCGGCATGCTAGCCCCCGGAGGCCGCCGGCCACAGCCGTAGACGCGCGAAGGGCAATTCGCGTAGAGGGAATTTTTCGGATACTTCTCCATCACCAAAAATTATGAAAAAATACCATCATTCCTATAGCACATGTGCCCACGTCGTGCAAAAAAACTCATGATTTTATCGCGCTCCGAGTATTTAGTAATAATGACGCCGCATCGTTACCGCAGAACGTCTACTACCGTGTCATCGCCGTCCGTGAGGGGGGGCCACGACCCGGAGACGCGTCCCGCCTCTTCGGACATGCCACCACACCATACCGCATGTATGAGGGCCCGGTGCGACGCTCCGGTGGCATTGCCACCCCCTAGTGCCCCCGTCCCGCCTAACCCCGTAGCGTTTGACCACGGGATCTAGCCCTTTGACTTTGCACGGACGGGCTTTGACCAGTGGACATACCCACCCGGTTGTGTTAGGTCAGCCGATAGGAACACTTTGGAGCAACATCCGGGCCAGACCCACAGCAAGATCCCCTCCGTGTAGACCCGACGCGTCAGTTTCCCCCCTCCAGGTGCCGGCGGCGGCGTCATCCGTGAGGGGGGGCACACCCTGGACATGCGTGCCGGGCGTTTGCAACCGCCACAACACTTCCAGACTTGTGAGAGTCCGCCTACGCAAGATTTGGCAGCATGCTAGCCCCCGGAGGCCACCGGCCACAGCCGTAGACGCGCGAAGGTCAATCCGCATAGAGGGAATTTTTCGGATACGTCTCCATCACCAAAAATTATGAAAAAATACCATCCTTCCTATAGCACATGTGCCCACGTCGTGCAAAAAAACTCATGATTTTATCGCGCACCGATTATTTAGTAATATTGAAGCCGCATCGTTACCGCAGAACGTCTACTACCGTGTCATCGCCGTCCGTGAGGGGGGGCCACGCCTCGGAGACGCGTCCCGCCACTTCGGACATGCCACCACACCACCCCGCATGTATGAGGGCCCGGTGCGACGCTCCGGTGGCATTGCTACCCCCCCCAGTGCCCCCGCCCCGCCTAACCCTGTAGCGTTTAACCACGGGATCTACCCCTTAGACTTTGCACGGACGGGCTTTGACCAGTGGACCTCCCCACCCAGTTGTGTTAGGTCAGCCCATAGGAACACATTGGAGCGACATCCGGGCCAGACCCACAGCAAGATCCCCTTCGTGTAAACCCGACGCGTCCGTTTCCCCCCTCCACGTGCCGGCGGCGGCACCGTCCGTGAGGGGGGGCAAACCCCAGACACGCGTGGCGGGCGTTTGCAACCGCCACAACAGTTACAGACTTGTGAGAGGCCGCCTACGCAAGATTTGGCGGCATGCTAGCCCCCGGAGGTCGCCTGCCACAGCCGTAGACGCGCGAAGGGCAATCCGCGTAGAGGGAATTTTTCGGATACTTCTCCATCACCAAAATTTATGAAAAAATACCATCGGTCCTATAGCACATGTGCCCACGTCGTGCAAAAAAACTCATGATTTTATCGCGCTCCGAGTATTATTAATATTGACGCCGCATCATTACTGCAGAACGTCTACTACCGTGTCATCGCCGTCCGTGAGGGGGGGCCATGCCCCGGAGACGCGTCCCGCCTCTTCGGCCATGCCACCACACCACCCCGCATGTATGAGGGCCCGGTGCGAGGTGCGAAGCTCCGGTGGCATTGCTACCCCCAGTGCCTCTGTCCCGCCTAACCCTGTAGCGTTTGACCACGGGATCTTGCCCTTTGACTTTGCA
>NW_025251528.1:0-2100 GCF_018294505.1 Triticum aestivum | reverse complement strand
AAGAAAGTCCAATTACCTTATGAATCTATCATGCGTGCTACTTATGAATCAAGTGCCAAAGATGGTGCTAGTTAGATCTATCCTTGCTTTTATGCCTAGCTAGGGGCGTTAAACGATAGCGCTAGTTGGGAGGCAACCCAATTTTTCTTTATGTTCTTTGTTTTTGCTCCTGTTTAGGAATAAATCTTGCATCTACTCTCTGTTTAGATGTGTTTTTATCTTTTAATTAGTGTTTGTGCCAAGTAGAACCTATAGGATAAGTTATGATGATAGTTGATTTGATTCTGCTGAAAAACAGAAACTTTGCGCTCACGAGAAAAAATTCAATAAATCACAGAAACGTGATTTTGCATTGATTCTTCTTGCAGCTGATCAATAGACAAATTTTCAAGTACGTCCTATTTTGGTAGGAATTTTAGAGTTCCAGAAGTTTGCGTTAGTTACAGATTGATACAGAGTGTTCTGTTTTTGACAGATTCTGTTTTTCGTTCTTATTTCAATGCATCTATGGCTAATAAATTAGTTTATAAACCATAAGGAAGTCTGAATACATTAGGTTTAACACCAAAATAAATAAAGAATGAGTTCATTGCAGTATCTTATGTGGTGGTTTTGTTTTCTTTCACTAACGGAGCTTATAAGATTTCCTGTTGAGTTTTGTGTTGTGAAGTTTTCAAGTTTTGGGTAAAGCCTTTATGGACTATGGAATAAAGGGTGGCAAGAGCCTAAGCTTGGGGATGCCCATGGCACCCCAATATATTCAAGAGTAGCCAAAAGCCTAAGCTTGGGGATGCCCGGGAAGGCATCCCCTCTTTCGTCTTCGTTCATTGGTAACTTTACTTGGAGCTATATTTTTATTCGCCACATGATATGTGTTTTGCTTGGAGCGTCGTGTATTATATTAGTCTTTGCTTGTTAGTTTACCACAATAATCCTTGCTATAACACACCTTTTGTGAGAAGCCTGTTTGATTAGAATTTGCTAGAATACTCTATGTGCTTCACTTATATCTTTTGAGCTTGATAGTTTTTGCTCTAGTGCTTCACTTATATCTTTTAGAGCACGGCGGTGGTGTCTTAATTTTGAAGAAATTTCTAGTCTCTCATGCTTCACTTATATCATTTTGAGAGTATTTTAGAACAACATGGTATTTTCTTTTGTTACAAAGTTGGTCCTAGAATGATGAGCATCCAAGTTGGGTATAATAAAAACTATCATAAGAAGTGAATTGGATGCTATGATCAACTTGATACTTGATAATTGTTTTGAGATATGGAGGTAGTAATATTAAAGTCATGCTAGTTGGGTGATTATGAATTTAAAGAATGCTTGTGTTGAAGTTTGTGATTCATGTAGCATGCACGTATGGTGAACCGCTTTGTGATGAAGTTGGAGCACAATTTTATTTATTGATTGTCTTCCTTATGAGTGGCAGTCGGGGACGAGCGATGGTCTTTTCCTACCAATCTATCCCCCTAGGAGCATGCGCATAGTGCTTTGATTTTTGATGACTTCTAAATTTTTGCAACAAGTATATGAGTTCTTTTGATTAATGTTGAGCCCATGGATTATACACACCCTTTCACCCTTCCACCATTGCTAGCCTCTCTTGTGCCGCGCAATTTTCGCCGGTACCATATACTCACCATACTCCTTCCTCAAAACAGCCACCATACCTACCTATTATGGCATTTCCATAGCCATTCCAAGATATATTGCCATGCAACTTTCCACCATTCCGTTCATATGACACACATTACTTTTGTCATATTGCTCTTTGCATGATCATGTAGTTGACATCGTATTTGTGGCAAGGCCACCTTCATAATTTTCATACATGTCGCTCTTGAGTCATTGCATATCCCGGTACACCACCGGAGGCATTCATATAGAGTTATATTTTGTTCTAGCTTTGAGTTGTAAATCCATTAAAGTGTGATGATCTTCATTATTAGAGCATTGTCCTCATGAGGAAAGGATGATAAAGACTATGATTCCCCCACAAGTCGGGATGAGACTTCGGACTTTACAAAAAGAAAAAAAAAGAAGAGAAAAAAAAGAAAAAAAAGAGAGAAAGGCCAAAAAGAAAAAAAGAGAAGG
>NW_025251527.1:0-2100 GCF_018294505.1 Triticum aestivum | reverse complement strand
TGGTATCAGAGCGAGGTACTCCCTTGTTCTGTGTGATTTTTGGTTTAACCGCCTGGAGTTTTATTTATGTCAACCGCAGGTATGATCAAGGTCTCGGCTGGGTGTCCTACCTTTGATGGGACGGACTACCCCTACTGGAAGAACAAGATGCGAATGCATCTTGAGGCAATTAACAACGATCTCTGGTATGTTGTGGAAAATGGTGTCCCCTCTGTCACACCCTCACTGAACGCTACCGATGTGAAGAGATTCAAGCAACTCGATTCCCAAGCGAAGAATATCATATGTGGCCATCTGAGTAAAGGACAGTATGGAAGAGTGAGTGCTTTGGAAACTGCTAAGCTTATCTGGTTTAGGCTGTCCAAAGTGAATGAAGGTGTCTCAACTTAGCGTGACTCTCGAGTTGATGTTCTTCGGAATCTCTTCAACCGCTTCAAAAGACTCGACAATGAAAATGTCCAACAAACCTTTGATCGCCTCACTGACATCTCAAATGAGTTTCAAGCCCTCGGTGCCACTGACATCACTGATCATGAAGTAGTGAAGAAACTATTGAGATCACTTGATTCCTCATTTGATACTCTGGGACTGATGATACAAGAACGTGCTGACTACAAGTCTCTTGATCCTGCCGATATCCTCGAAAGGCTAAATACTCATGAGTTCCGGCTTGCTGAAAAGAGAGATCTCTATGGTTCTAGCTATGGCAAACCACGTGCCCTGAAGGCCAAGGCTGTGTCGGACTCTGAATATGAGGATTCTGGTAGTAGCCTTGGTGATCCTGAAGAATTGAGTCAGGAGCTCGCACTGCTCGTAAAGAAATTCCAGAAGTTCTCAAGACGTGGTCGCTTTGGAAAATCCTTAAGAAGCAGTGATTCATCATCCAGTGACTATAAGAGAAGGCTGTGCCACAAATGCAAGAAACCTGGTCACTATATCCAAGATTGTCCTCAGTGGGAAAAGGAAATGAAGAAGAAGAAATACAAGGATTACAGTTCTGATGATGCAAAGAAGAAGAAGAAATCGTCAAAATCTTCGTCATCAAAATCCTCGAAGTCTTCATCTCACAAGAAGAGCAGCTCCAAGAAGGCTCGGGCATTCATTGGCAAGGAAATGGACTCTGAAGCTGAATCTGAGGAAAATGATGAAGAGGAGGCGTCTGAAGAATCTGAATCTGGTGTGGCGAGTCTGGCCGTCGCTACTGCCTTCGTCAGCAAGTCCATCTTCAACACTGAAGAAACTGACCCCACCGACAAGCCTGATGAAGATAATGATGGCTACGCTCCCACCTATTGCTTCATGGCAAAAGGTGCTAAGGTACTCAAATACAACTCCTCTGAATCTAGTGAAAATGAATCTGATGAGGATCTCAAGCCCAGCTACTCTAAACTTGCTAAGATTGCTGTAAAACAACAACAGGCTCTTGAAAAGGTTCAAAACATGCTAGACAAAAGTGATGATATGTTGGGTGAAGAAATGGATCGCACTAAAGCCCTGACTGAAAATCTTCAGAGACTTCAGTCTAGGTTTGATAACCTTCAAAGTCATCATAACACTCTCTTATCTGATCATGAGAAACTTTCTTATGAATTTCTTCAAGAAAAGCAAGATCACGAGAAGCTTTCCTCTGAATCTCTTCAAAGAAAGGAAGATCTTGAAAAGCTAAGAGTGTGTTATGAAGATCTTCAGAAGGAGCGCGATTCATTACTAGCTCAACAGATCAGCGCCTCTCAGGAAGAATTTGTTCCTCCATGCTTAAAGTGCATTGAACGTGAATCTGCTAATTCTTCACCTAAATGTTCTAATGCTTCCACTGTTACAAATTCTTCATCTGCCTCTGCTATCATTAATTCCTCATCTGAGGACATTGCTAGTATCACTGACAATGCAGGGCTGAAGGAATTGTACATGATAGGCATGTACAAAAGCCTCAAAGGGCATCAGACTCTATGTGATGTGCTTAAAAAGCAGATCCTCAACAGAAACCCTAGGAAAGAGGGTATTGCCTTTGAGAGGAAACTCAATGCTGATGGAACATATTGGAAGCCTGAGCAGTACCCCAAAACCTCATGGGTTGCTGCAAAGGGACCTCCAGTTGAT
>NW_025251526.1:0-2100 GCF_018294505.1 Triticum aestivum | reverse complement strand
CCGTCTTGCAGCATGTAGAAGAGAGTAGATTGAAGTCCTCCAAGTAGCATCTCCAAGTAGCATCTCCAAGTAGCATCTCGAGTAGCATAATCCTACCCGGCGATCCTCTCCTCGTCGCCCTGCGGAAAAGCGATCACCGGGTTGTCTGTGGAACTTGGAAGGGTGTGTTTTATTAAGTATCCGGTTCTAGTTGTCATAAGGTCAAGGTACAACTCCAAGTCGTCCTGTTACCGAAGATCACGGCTATTCGAATAGATTAACTTCCCTGCAGGGGTGCACCACATTCCCCAACACGCTCGATCCCATTTGGCCGGACACACTTTCCTGGGTCATGCCCGGCCTCGGAAGATCAACACGTCGCAGCCCCACCTAGGCTCAACAGAGAGGCCAGCACGCCGGTCTAAACCTAAGCGCACAGGGGTCTGGGCCCATCGCCCATAGCACACCTGCACGTTGCGTACGCGGCCGAAAGCAGACCTAGCCTAGTGGCGTTCCAGTCCAATTCGGCGCGCGCCGCTCCGTCGCTGACGTCTAAAGTGCTTCGGCTGATACCACGACGTCGGGATACCCATAACTACTCCCACGTAGATGGTTAGTGCGTATAGGCTCGTAGCCAGACTCAGATCAAATACCAAGATCTCGTTAAGCGTGTTAAGTATCCGCGAATGCCGAACAAGGCCAGGCCCACCTGTCTCCTAGGTGGTCTCAACCTGCCCTGTCGCTCCGCCACAAAGTAACCGTCGGGGACCGTCGGGAACCCAGGCCCACCTCTACCGGGATGGAGCTACCTGTCCTTTCAGCCCCCAACTCTGAACAGTATCACAGGTAATGTAACAGTGTAAAGTATATAGTATATGCCCGTGATCACCTCCCGAGGTGATCACAGCCCAGTAGTATAGCATGGCAGACGGACAAGAGTGTAGGGCCACTGATGGAACACTAGCATCCTATACTAAGCATTTAGGATTGCGGGTAAGGTATCAATGACTGTAGCAGCAATGACAGGCTATGCATCAGAATAGGATTAACGGAAAGCAGTAACGTGCTACACTACTCTAATGCAAGCAGTATAGAGAAGAGTAGGCGATATCTGGTGATCAAAGGGGGGGCTTGCCTGGTTGCTCAGACAAGGAGGGGTCGTCGGTGACGTAGTCGTACTCGGTGGCATCAGCGTCGGTCTCGTAGTCTACCGGAGATAAGAGGGGGAAGAAACAATGAATACAATGCAAACATAAACACGACGATGCGTGACGTGACAATGAGCGGTGCTAGGTGTGCCCTAACGTGGTATGAGGTGGTACCGGTTAAGGGGGGAAACATGCGGGAAAGTATTCCCGGTGTTTCGCGTTTTCGGGCAAAGGAGCCAGAGGGGGAAAGTTGCGAGTTCGATAGGTTAGGGGTGTGTGGCGGACGAACGGGTTGCGTATCCGGAATCGTCTCGTCGTTCTGAGCAACTTTCATGTTGAAAATATTTTAATCCGAGTTACGGATTAAAAGATATGATTTTCTAAAGATTTTATTAATTTCTAGAATTTATTTAATTATTTAATTAATTCGGAAAATGGATTTATGACGTCAGCATGACGTCATGCTGACGTCAGCAATCAGCGTTGACCGTTTGACCTGGTCAACCTGACATGTGGGTCCCGTGGGACCCACCTGTCATACACTGTTAGGTTTAATTAGGGTTTAGTTTTATCCTAACTATAGTTTAATTAAAATTAACTAGTTAATTAAATTAATTAAACCGGATTAATTAACTTAATTAATTCATTAGTTAATTAATTAATTGATAATTAATTTTATTAATCATTTTTATTTTTATTTAATAATTTTATTTTTTTAATTCTCCTTTTTAAAAAAACCGTTCTGGGGTGGGGCCAACTTGTCATAGGGCCAATGGCCTTATCGGCCATGGGTGCTGACGGGCGCTGGGCGCTGGGCGCCGCCCGAATGCAGGGGCCGATGTGCGGGCGGCCGCCGTGGGCGACGGCCGGTGGCGGCGTCAGGAGGCGGAGCCGGGAGGGCCACTAGGCGACGTCGAGGCCTCGCGGGGCACTGGCGCGCGGCAGCAGAGGCCGGTGCGGTGCGGCCCGGTGC
>NW_025251525.1:0-2100 GCF_018294505.1 Triticum aestivum | reverse complement strand
TACTAATTGAGAATGACTTCATTACGAGAGTTACTATATGCATTAACAAATGCTTCCCAATTTATGCTTGAAACAACTACTTACAGTACTAGTTGTGTAGGACTGGAATAAAGTGAAGGTACATGTCTAACTTTGTTGTTTCATATAATAGCACTCTATGCAGGATGCATAATAGTGGTGAAACACATTCATTTGGTCTCTTCATGTTGCTTTCGCGATAGAAAGATAAAAACGGATGGATGATGAGGCAAATGCATGTGTATGTCTTCAAGAGGACATTGCCATATTACCATCCACCCTATTTCAGGTTCATCGCCTGCTAGCAATAAAGAAATATCTTTTTGTTGAGCAGGTGTAAATGTGTAAAACACAATAAACACTCTCTACCATTTTTTAGGCATTACATATATCTACCCATGAAGTGAGCAATAGGATATTATCTTTGCAAAGTTTATTTGCATAACTAATAGGAAATTTAGCTATCACATCATAAATTAGTAACATCGTATATGCATTTCCCGCTCTTCCTGAGGCTATTTATGGAGGGAAGTTTGATGCTACTAATGCGATATGTAATAAACATTTCTAGTATTATGTTCATTTTGTGTAACTGAAAGTCAAAACAAGAATCTTGAACAATGTGGTTTAGTTCTTTAAGACCTTATTCTTACTAACCTACACGCTAGTTTCCAAGCCTCCTTAGATTCTATAGAAATGTGATGAGCTGGGTTGCAGCACAAACTTTACTCGAGCGCATGATAGAATTATTTAGGTCCAACTATATTCTTCCTTTTTTTTTCTTTAGAACTCGGTCTTTAAGCTTAGCTTCTATTTCTCCTGAACTCTTTTTAGCTAAGTCCTATTGTATCTATATCATGGACTAGAAAATAAATCAAAGAGAATGTGATGCATAATTTTGGATTTCTGCAGGTTAAAGTTCTTGAAGTATGTGTATATCATCTCTTGGTTACAAGTTACAACACATGTAATAGTATTTGTTTGTAGCATCATAACTCCACAAATCATATGTCTTGTAAATATATTCAAATGTATAGGAACTAATGAGAAAAGGAGTGGTGTCTAACAGAAATAAATGTTCTAATTCATCAAAATGACAAACAAGCAACCCAATAATACATTTAGTTTCTACTCCCTTTAGGTTTGTTCGATTAGTTTGAGGGAGACATTGTCCTAATGGTATTCAAACTTACTTCCTATGATCACTCTTACATGATAATAGTTATATGTAAAAAATGGGTGCTCAAACTTCACAATGCAATTATACACAATGAAATGCTAAGCAAAACAAACAATGCTAAAACAGTATGTATAGGGGGTGCTCAAAGAATGCATGTCAAAGATTTCACATTTATCAGCATACATATGGTTAAAGAATTCTCAATTGCTAAAATAGAGAAAAGGAATTATCGACCTCATCACTAGAACCATTAGAGTCGGTCTCTGTATCACCAGCATCGTCATCGCCATCCGGATTCTCAAAATCAAGATCATCATCATCTTCAAGTGCCTACATTTGACATCACCGATCCTAACATTTGAACCTTGCTACCATGAACCAAGAGCATCATGTGATAAAGTCAATAATAACGCACAAAGGCAAATACCTTATATGTGAGAAGTAGCTCGAGCAATGCATTTCCATCACTATGCCCTGGAAGCAAAAGCAAAAGCCTTGGTTAGACACAAGGTGCAAACATAACAAGACAAATGAAATGAATCGGTGGTTTTTAGTATTACCAATCTCCTTGATGCCCTTCACAACCATCTTTTTTGGAAAACCCATTCCAACATATGCCTTGACTAAATAAATAGATGAAGTTTCCTCGTTGGCCCACCGATTAGAACCCTTTAGATAGTTGCATAACAAATATCACACTAATAAAAACAAGTCATGGCTAATTCATGTAATTGAGTACACAATTATTTACTACCTCACACACAAGTGTGGACGGGCCTGGAGCATCTTTATTCCTCAAGGCTGGAGCCCATGAGGGTTCAGCCTCACCATAAATTTTCCACTCAAACTTATCACTATCATTGCTATCGCTTGTCCATCCCTGTGAGATGAGTTAAGCACAC
>NW_025251524.1:0-2100 GCF_018294505.1 Triticum aestivum | reverse complement strand
CCCCGCCTCTATCAAGTGGTATCAGTTTTCAGGTTGCTCGGTGAGAATTTCCAGTTTTTCTTAGATTAGATTTATTTTCTTACCTATTGTCCAAGAAAAAGCCACAAAAAAAAGTTAGATCTGTTCATCCTTTATCCAAGCCAGTCTGAGCCTTTGCAATTTTCTATTCATTGCTTGCATAGTTGAATTATCGGTTGCATCGTCGTGTCAGTTGCTGGTCTTAGTGTCTAGTTCCTTTAGAGTTTCGAGTTCTGTTCACATTAGTCACGCCGCCGCTGCATCATTATCCGTTCCGCTGTCCACCATTCCATCTATTAATTTCCACCACGTGCTATGCACTGTTCATTGTCATAATCATAGTTGAGGTCATTCACATCTTCACCTGATCCAATCTGCATCTTATCTAGTTTGTCTTGGAAAGAGGGAGAAAAAAAAAGATAGAGAAAAAAAAGAGAAAAAAAGGAAAGAAAAAGAGAGAGAAGAAAAAAAAGCGTGAGAAAAAAAAAGAGAAGAAAAAAATTGGATCTATCTAGAATCAATCTCGTACCTGAATTCGGATTGGAATCTGTTTTGCGCATTGTTCAGTAAAACAGGTGTATCTTCCTCATACGAAGTCCGTTTTGGCTCCGTGAGTACTCAAATTGAAGATAGCGACGAGCCGCATCTAAATAGTTGCATAAGCTTGTTCAATATTTGACACCTCAAAATCGGCTTTTAAATAGGTCTTTTTGCCCTCCGAAGTTCGTGAATACAGCTTGTTCCAATTTTTCAGGCCAGTTTTAGAATTCTTTGACTCCTCATATCAACTCGGAATTGAGTGATTCTTTTTGCATTGGAAAGCTTGAGTTAGTAGCATTCTTTGAAAGAATTTATCAGAAAATTGTCTCAAACTTTTCAAGAGGAAAGTTGGAGAGAGAGTTGTTGTATATCCTGCTTGGCAGTTGTTTTTCATCATTATCTTCACTGCCGTTGTGATCTTCACTTATATCTTGCTGTCAAGAGCTACTTAGTATCCTTCATTGATGCTAGTTGTGCTACGCTGTGACCTCATTAGTGTTCTAGGCTCGCGTCTCTAGTCCGGTCTAGCCTAGGACCAGCACAGTACCGTCGTTGAGCGTTTATTCAACATTGCATCTTTGAATTGATTATTGCTAATCTTTTGCTACCATATATAGCCAACCCAGCTCCACATATTTCTACACCGTGTATACGTACGCTCCCCTGGCAATCGCTTTACTCAATATTCGGAGTTACTTGACACCGCTGGTTGCCGATCACCGCCTGCTGCATGGTAAGAACTTGTAAGACATTGATATTTGCTTTACTCTGAGCGTTTTACCACCACATCCTAGTAGTTATAGGAACATTATTTTTGGGTTTTGTTTCTTGTTCTACTAATCATGACAGGATCCAGAGTCAATTCTTGGGCTTTGTCGATCGCGGGAGACGTGCCACCACCTTTGCAAATACCACAACCGTCACGAGAGGTGCACAAACATCCAAATGCACATGATCAGGTTAATGTATCTATACCACCATTTAATGGCCGTTTTAAACCTGCTTTATATATTGAATGGGAGTTCGACATAAAAAATATATTTGCTTCCCATAATTTTGATGAACATAAAAATGTTAAGGTTGCGGTTGGTTCTTTCACTGGTTATGCTTTGGTTTGGTGGAGTGAATATTGTCGGTTACACCCTGATTATATACCTACTACTTGGGATGATTTGAAACTTGCCATGCGACATACTTTCGTCCCTGCTTATTATACTCGTGACATGATTAAGAAGTTGCAACACTTAAAACAAGGTAGTGAAACTGTAACAAAATATTATGATGATTTACAAACTACCTTGTTGCATTCCTCTTTAGAAGAAAGTGAAGATGATTTTATGGATAGATTTTGGGGAGGATTAAACCGTGATATTCAAGAGATACTAATTCATGAAGAGTGTTATCCTATGGACCATTTGTTTCATCTTGCTTGCAAAGCTGAACAGGAAATAAAACGACGTGTTGGCCACGAGGAGAACAAGCGCACGGTGCACATTCCAAGAGTTGATATGATTGTTCCTTCAACTACTAGGCATACTATGA
>NW_025251523.1:0-2101 GCF_018294505.1 Triticum aestivum | reverse complement strand
TCCAAAACAAAATTTGGAAACATCAACATATTTTGAAACTCCCAAAAAATCTGAAAACGAGCAAACTTTTTCAAATTTGTGAACAAAATTTTGAAATGGAACAATTATGAAACTCCTAAAAAATGAAAAGGTGGACATTTTCTAGGATTTGCAAACAATTTTTGGAAACAAAAACATTTTTTCAAATGCCCCAACATCTTTTGAAAACTTGTGAAAATGTTGAATCATCTGCCACATTTTTTGAAAAACAAGAACAGTTCTTGAAATTCCAGAACATATTTTGTATTTATGAATAATTTTTCAAAAGATGTCCCTTTTTTGAAATTCCGAACTTTTCTAAAAGCAAGAACATTTTTTGAAATTTAACAAAAAAATATCAAACCTGAACTTAGTTTGAAAGATATAAATAACCTTGAAAAACAAAAAAAATAGAAACGGAAAACGACAAAGAAAGAAAATAAAGAAGAAAAAGAAACGGAATCAGAAAAACAAAAAAACGAGAAACGATAAAAACAAAAAGAAAACAGAAAAACATATAAAAGAAACCGGCTGGCTAGTTGTGGTAAAATGGGCAGGCCAATTTCTAGCGCAAAGTGGTTTCGCCTGTGCGTTGTGTTGACAGTTCGATGCAATGAACTGCGAATAGGGTTTTCCCCTATTTGGCGCGCAGGTCGCTGGTTAGCAACCTAGCCCGCAGCAGCTATTTATCGCATTAAGCGTTGCTACAGATTAAGTCCTGCGTCGAGTTTTCCTGATGTGGTCGCCGCGAACATACGAACCGCAACTAGCCACTGCGTCACGCCAGCAGTTCGTGCCCACATGAAGCAAGACGTGTCGGTTTTCTCCTTTATTATTTTTTTTATTTTCTTTTCTTTCTTTTCTTTTTTCTTCTCCGCTTTTTTTCTTTCCTTTGTTTCATCGTTATTTTTCTTCTCCGTTTTTCTTCATTCTCCACTGTCTAAACATTTATTCTACATTTTGCAGATAATTGTTCAACATTTTCAGATAATTGTTCATCATTTTTTAATAATTATTCAAAAAATAGTTTTTGGGGGCTTTCTTTTGTTTCTTTTTATTTTCATTCTACATTCTTATACACATGATCAATATTTCTCAAATATTTTTTCAATAAAACGGGTCAAGTGGATTGCCCAGATTGTGCATGCGGAGGGGGGCATCTTTCTCCAAATCCTTTATGCTATATTCTCTCTTCCTCCTCATATATATGCAACAATTGCTCTTCCACATAACTTTTTCTAGCATACAACACTCCCACCCTGAACACAGGTTCCTCCAAACTTTCCATATTAGCAAGCTCAGCAAGCAACTCCTTTTTCCTCTTGACAATATCACCTCTCAAATTAATCACCCGACCTTTGAGACTGGCCTTCACATTTTTTCAGTTTCAATAGAAATCTTCCAAGGTTATCTTTGGCATAAACCCGAGTCTGGCAAGCAAGATCAACTCTTCTCATAAATTCAGGATGAGAGAGCCAAGAGGTTTCAAACCTAAATTATTTACTCCTTTGTTCACAAATCTCCTCAATGTCCATAATCAAAGGATTATGTTCTAAGACAGCTCTAGGCAATTTCCTAACATATGTTGTTAGTGGGAATGTCAATTCCCACTTGTCGTTAATCAGAAATCTGTCCAACTTCTCCAAAGTAGGGTCCTTTTGGTTATTACACCAAGTATATGCCCCACCAACCATATGCAACTCCCTTAATTCATGAATTTTAATAACAGAAGTAAACATGTCCATATATCTTTTATTGTTTACAACTTTATTCTTATCACTATGAAAACACAAAAAAATAAAATCACCACCTATTAACAAAGGAATGAATTGATCTACACACAAATCAGATAAAGTAGCTAAGTAAGATTCTTAATCACGATCCTGAGCAGCCCCATATACAATCACCAAGTACAATTTATGCAATGATTTTCTATCAGTCAATAAAACCCTCAACAAAAATCTACCAACATCACTATCATGAATATCAAATCTAGAGGATTTGATGCCACATAATAACCCACCAGACTTTCCCATGGAGGGGACCAAAACCAAGAGTATGCGCCCCAGTATCAAATTTTCGC
>NW_025251522.1:0-2101 GCF_018294505.1 Triticum aestivum | reverse complement strand
GCTCTAGTTATGTAGGATGTATTTTCGCGGGACTGGTAATGTGGACATGCATAGCGTTACGCATGTGCAGAATCGCTGATCTGACTGGACCGGTGACATGGAGGTTGCACGCTGAGAGAACATCGACGTGGCATCATGCTAATGTGGACAATGCGCAATAGTGGGGAGCAACTTCTTAAGGATGGTAGATGCATGGATCATTCTGGGATATTCAGATTTAGGATTAAGCAAAGCGGTTATGATACAACAGAGAATAGCACGGAAAAGAAGGAATCTTATACGGCCGGTAACTTCTAATTTGAAGGTTTCTAGGATAATGTAAAAGCCAACAGTTTAACATTTGCCAGATTGGCTTTTAGTCGACATGTATATGGTTAATATTTTATAAAAACAATTTTGATGGTGATATATGGACCCTTCGGCTGTAATTTGACTCCTAACTCGAGATATCGCATGTCCTATAGAAATTATGGGGCGCCTTACGAAGCGTATGAAGTGAACTGTCAAACTTATGTACTGCACAAGAAGGCCTCCTCTCAAGTGGACGACAGCCTAGGGAGTATTCTTGTTTGCAAATTAATAACAAGCTAATTATATTTTTATATGAAAATAGTACTATTATATTTTTTATGAGAAATACTTGTATCCATGACTGCGATACATGGTACTAGTTTTTTGGGAGAGCTACCAAAATGGAGATGCATCCATTTGGTATAACATATACTCCCTCTGTTCCAAAATAGATGAATGAGTCGGTTAGATCGAACAAATTGGACATCAGCTGTCGTGCACTTGTATCCATGACTGCGCGGTCTCGCCTGATAAATATATTCAGAACAGATAAGACATACATTGTTGTCGGATACCAGTCACATCCATCTAGCTCATGTCCGGCTGCTGATCCTCGACTGTCGCCACCTGCCGGCTGTTGGAAGCCAGCTGGGTGGCCTTCCGCTTGTTGTCGCTTGGGGGCTGTCTCCGGCTGGTCTCACCAGCTGGAGGCCGAGGAGCTTGAGGTGCTACTTTGCCGGATGCATCGACTAAGATCTCTGCCTTCATGGAGGAGTCGGCCTGGCGTGCTTGTCGGTGATGATCAGCAGTTCATCAAGAGTTGCAGGCTCGTCGCAGAGAAGCCGGTGCTTGAGGAGGGTGCCCTCTCGGCACCCAGCGGTGAAGTACTCGATGGCCTGCACCTCATGCACGCCCTCGCAGGAGTTGCGCAGCTCGGCCCAGCGCGTGAGGTAGTCGCGAGTCGATTCGCTGGGCCCTTGGACGCACAAGGAAAGCTGCCAGGGCTTGGGAGGCCGCTTGTACGTGTTGGTGAAGTTGCGGATGAAGGCCTCGGTGAAATCCACCCAGCTGTTGATGTTGCGGGGCTTCAGGCTATTGAACCACGTCCGGGCAGTACCTTGAAGCATGAGTGGGACATACTTCACGGCAACACTCTTGTTGCAGTTCGCTATACCGACGGCTGTGGAGTAATCGACCAGCTAGTCCTCCGGCTTCATAGAGCCAGTGTACTTGGGCCTATCTCGGATTCGGGGGCCGAAACAGGGCGGGCCCAGCGCGTCTTCTTCTTCTAGCACCAGGGATCGGTTGAGGCGATCGATCCGATGGCGGGCATCGTTCTCTCCGACTCCCTCTCGGCGGCCAAGACGGTCGCCGAGTGTCGGATGCGTGAAAGGAGGCGGAGTGGGGTGCCTCGCTCCACGAGGCAGAGGAGGCGGCTGGTCGCCTCGCCGCTAAACCGCATGAAGGCGGCCGTCCTCGTCTCGCTCGATGGAGAGGCGCGTCCGGCTGCGGCTGGCAGCCGGCTCGTTGCCCTTTCCTCCGCGGGCGCCACTAGTTGGCGTCCGAGATGTCGCCCCATGATCTTGCCTTGGGGGCGGCTCGTTGTTTCGTCGGGCTAGAACTTCAGCGCGGCAGGCGGCTTCGTGCTGCACGGCGGCCGCGTCTAGGAGCTGCTGGACTCGCTCCGTCATGTGGCGGCGCTCGTCGCCGTCATATTTGCCCAGCTCATCCGTCACCGCCTGGGCGGCCCGGATGTTCTCTGCAGGCGTGGCGTAGACAGGGCGCTCCGCCCCGAACATGCTGGCGATGG
>NW_025251521.1:0-2101 GCF_018294505.1 Triticum aestivum | reverse complement strand
TCACAGTTTTGGCCAATTCTGACATGTTTCGTGGACTATTACTCACGGTTTTGGGGTCCCGAAGTGATTTCCATTGTTGTTGAACTCCAAGGTGTGCTTACGTGTTGGTCATCAACACTCGCAGTTTTGGCCGATTCTGGCCCGTTTCATGGACTATTACTCACCGTTTTGGGGTCCCAAAGCGATTTCCATGGTTGTCGAACTCCAAGGTGCGCTTACGTGTCGGTCATCAACAATCACAGTTTGGGCCGATTCTGGCCCGTTTCTTGGACTACTACTCTATTTTGGGGTCTCAGAGTCATTTCCATGATTGACGAACCCCAGGGTGCGTTTATGTGTCGGTCATCAACACTCACATATTTTGCCGAATCGTGTCCGTTTCGTGCACTATTACTCAATGTTTTGGAGACCCAGAGGTATTTCCACGATTGATGAACCCCGGGGTTCATTTATGTGTCTGTCGTCAACAGTCACAGTTTTGGCCAATTCTGACATGTTTCGTGGACTATTACTCACGGTTTTGGGGTCCTGAAGTGATTTCCATTGTTGTTGAACTCCAAGGTGTGCTTACGTGTTGGTCATCAACACTCGCAGTTTTGGCCGATTCTGGCCCGTTTCATGGACTATTACTCACCGTTTTGGGGTCCCAAAGCGATTTCCATGGTTGTCGAACTCCAAGGTGCGCTTACGTGTCGGTCATCAACAATCACAGTTTGGGCCGATTCTGGCCCGTTTCTTGGACTACTACTCTATTTTGGGGTCTCAGAGTCATTTCCATGATTGACGAACCCCAGGGTGCGTTTACGTGTCGGTCATCAACACTCACATATTTGGCCGAATCGTGTCCGTTTCGTGCACTATTACTCAATGTTTTGGAGACCCAGAGGTATTTCCACGATTGATGAACCCCGGGGTTCATTTATGTGTCTGTCGTCAACACTCACAGTTTTGGCCAATTCTGACATGTTTCGTGGACTATTACTCACGGTTTTGGGGTCCCGAAGTGATTTCCATTGTTGTTGAACTCCAAGGTGTGCTTACGTGTTGGTCATCAACACTCGCAGTTTTGGCCGATTCTGGCCCGTTTCATTGACTATTACTCACCGTTTTGGGGTCCCAAAGCGATTTCCATGGTTGTCGAACTCCAAGGTGCGCTTACGTGTCGGTCATCAACAATCACAGTTTGGGCCGATTCTGGCCCGTTTCTTGGACTACTACTCTATTTTGGGGTCTCAGAGTCATTTCCATGATTGACGAACCCCAGGGTGCATTTACGTGTCGGTCATCAACACTCACATATTTTGCCGAATCGTGTCCGTTTCGTGCACTATTACTCAATGTTTTGGAGACCCAGAGGGATTTCCACGATTGATGAACCCCGGGGTTCATTTATGTGTCTGTCGTCAACACTCACAGTTTTGGCCAATTCTGACATGTTTCGTGGACTATTACTCACGGTTTTGGGGTCCCGAAGTGATTTCCATTGTTGTTGAACTCCAAGGTGTGCTTACGTGTTGGTCATCAACACTCGCAGTTTTGGCCGATTCTGGCCCGTTTCATGGACTATTACTCACCGTTTTGGGGTCCCAAAGCGATTTCCATGGTTGTCGAACTCCAAGGTGCGCTTACGTGTCGGTCATCAACAATCACAGTTTGGGCCGATTCTGGCCCGTTTCTTGGACTACCACTCTATTTTGGGGTCTCAGAGTCATTTCCATGATTGACGAACCCCAGGGTGCGTTTACGTGTCGGTCATCAACACTCACATATTTTGCCGAATCGTGTCCGTTTCGTGCACTATTACTCAATGTTTTGGAGACCCAGAGGGATTTCCATGATTGATGAACCCCGGGGTGCATTTATGTGTCTGTCATCAACAGTCACAGTTTTGGCCAATTCTGACATGTTTCGTGGACTATTACTCACGGTTTTGGGGTCCCGAAGTGATTTCCATTGTTGTTGAACTCCAAGGTGTGCTTACGTGTTGGTCATCAACACTCGCAGTTTTGGCCGATTCTGGCCCGTTTCATGGACTATTACTCACCGTTTTGGGGTCCCAAAGCGATTTCCATGGTTGTCGAACTCCAAGGTGCGCTTACGT
>NW_025251520.1:0-2101 GCF_018294505.1 Triticum aestivum | reverse complement strand
CTCCTGCTCTCTTTTACTGCATTAGGACAACAACGATTCATCTGTTACTAGCTGCGTTAGTTGAACCCCTTTTCCTCTGCATGACCTGTCATTGCCACAGTAAATAGATGAAACCCACTAGCATGAGTAGGAATTGTTTGAGCCCCGATGTGCCTACTCATTCATGCTTGCTTGTCATGCCTGCTACTGCTTAGAGTTGAGTCAGGTCTGATTCATCGGGAATGAATTGGAATGGTGATGAACATGTCCTACAGTGTGTGAGCTAAGTGTGTGAACACGATTTGGTAAAGGTAGCGGTGAGAGGCCATGTAGGAGTACATGGTGGGTTGTCTCATTGAAACCGTCCTCAGGAGCTGAGTTCTGTGTTTGTGATCCATGAAACAGCTACTACCATGCATTGGGCCCTGAAATATGACCCCGCTCGACTTCTTAACCACCCTAGTCCTCTGTCCAGGAGTTGCAAGTAGTTTCTGGTGTTTGTAGT
This sequence comes from Triticum aestivum, assembly GCF_018294505.1. NCBI lineage: Eukaryota > Viridiplantae > Streptophyta > Magnoliopsida > Poales > Poaceae > Triticum > Triticum aestivum. Next base: position 1,617 of record NW_025251520.1, on the reverse strand, counting down.
ATGCTGGAGGCCGTGCGCAGTGCTGACCCGAGGGGTGGGCTATGATGCGGTAGGCACGTGGCCAGGTATGCCGGGCGCCCGTTTGGTGTCGCGGAACCCTGTACACATCGTTCGGGGCCGTATGTGGAAACCTCGGCCGGACTCCCTGCGGATGGAACCTGGATAGGCGATGAACCTGGACTAGAGACTTGAGTGTTTAGGTAGGTCGTGGTCTACACCCACGTCGGCTTTCGCTTGAAGTCTGTCGCGCACATGTCATGTGCAGACGCTAAGTGGTGGAAACTTGTATGAAGAAGTACACCCCTGCAGGGTTAACATCATCTATTCGAATAGCCGTGTCCGCGGTAAAGGACTTCTGGTTGCGTGTACAGTTCATAGACAAGTGAAAGTGGATACTCTAAAACTCGCAAGATAAGCGTGAGTGCTATGGATGGCCTTCTCGTAGGGAGACGGGAGCGGAGTATTGATATGGTGAATATGTGGACTCGTGTGCGCCACCTCAAAAGAGTTACTTGCAGTCATAGTTCAGGATAGCCACCGAGTCAAAGCTGGCTTGCTGCAGTCAAACTCCACCACCCCCTTTGTTGATACCAATGCATATGTAGATAGTTCTAATGTAAGTCTTGCTGGGTACATTTGTACTCACGTTTTCCTATTTTATGTTTTGCAGAGAGACGTCAGTCTCGCTAATAGTTCCGCGTGGGCTTCGACGTTTAGCTTGTTACCTCAGCTATGATCTTGTGCCCTCGGCAGGGTCTTGTAGATAGTCAGTCTTCTCAGCCTTTTTCTTTTGTAGTTGTCTGTACTCAGACAAGTTAAGCTTCCGCATGTGCTTGTTGCTTGTATGCTCTGTATGTTGGGGTCATGAGACCCATGTTTGTAATACTTGGCTCCTCGGAGCCTAATGAATAAATACTCGAGTCGTAGAGTTATGTTGTGATGCCATGTTGTATTTACACATATCGAGCATATTGTGTGTATGATTGAAATGCTTGGTACATGTGGGATCCGACAACCTAGTTGTTTATCCTTGGTAGCCTCTCTTATGGGGAAATGTAGTCTTGTGCTTCCATGAGCCATAGTAGTCCGCTACAGCCCGGTTCACCGGAGTCCTGCTAGCCCAACACTACTGCTCCGGAACACTTGACTGGCCGACATGTGATTCACTTCGTTCCTGTGTCTGTCCCTTCGGGGAAATGTCACGCGGTGACATCCGGAGTCCTGCCTAGCCTGCTACAGCCCGGGTTCCCGGAGTCCTGTTAGCCCAGTGCTACAGCCCGGATTCGCACGCTGCTGACCGACATGCTCGATGTTGATTCATGTATGCCTGCCCCCGTAAGTTAGTGCCACTTTGGGTTCACGACTAGTCATGTCGGCCCGGGTTCTCTGTCATATGGATGCTAGCGACACTATCATATACGTGAGCCAAAAGGCGCAAACGGTCCCGGGCCATGGTAAGGCGACACCCGTGGGAATACCGTGCGTGAGGCCGCAAAGTGATATGAGGTGTTATAGGCTAGATCGGTGTGACTTAGAATCGGGGTCCTGACAGGGCTCAATTACGCTAGAGGTTGTCTTCGGATCTCCGGACAACTTCCGAAGTGAAGAGCTAATCTT
>NW_025251519.1:0-2101 GCF_018294505.1 Triticum aestivum | reverse complement strand
CCATCGCCAGCATGTTCGGGGCGGAGCGCCCTGTCTACGCCACGCCTGCAGAGAACATCCGGGCCGCCCAGGCGGTGACGGATGAGCTGGGCAAATATGACGGCGACGAGCGCCGCCACATGACGGAGCGAGTCCAGCAGCTCCTAGACGCGGCCGCCGTGCAGCACGAAGCCGCCTGCCGCGCTGAAGTTCTAGCCCGACGAAACAACGAGCCGCCCCCAAGGCAAGATCATGGGGCGACATCTCGGACGCCAACTAGTGGCGCCCGCGGAGGAAAGGGCAACGAGCCGGCTGCCAGCCGCAGCCGGACGCGCCTCTCCATCGAGCGAGACGAGGACGGCCGCCTTCATGCGGTTTAGCGGCGAGGCGACCAGCCGCCTCCTCTGCCTCGTGGAGCGAGGCACCCCACTCCGCCTCCTTTCACGCATCCGACACTCGGCGACCGTCTTGGCCGCCGAGAGGGAGTCGGAGAGAACGATGCCCGCCATCGGATCGATCGCCTCAACCGATCCCTGGTGCTAGAAGAAGAAGACGCGCTGGGCCCGCCCTGTTTCGGCCCCCGAATCCGAGATAGGCCCAAGTACACTGGCTCTATGAAGCCGGAGGACTAGCTGGTCGATTACTCCACAGCCGTCGGTATAGCGAACTGCAACAAGAGTGTTGCCGTGAAGTATGTCCCACTCATGCTTCAAGGTACTGCCCGGACGTGGTTCAATAGCCTGAAGCCCCGCAACATCAACAGCTGGGTGGATTTCACCGAGGCCTTCATCCGCAACTTCACCAACACGTACAAGCGGCCTCCCAAGCCCTGGCAGCTTTCCTTGTGCGTCCAAGGGCCCAGCGAATCGACTCGCGACTACCTCACGCGCTGGGCCGAGCTGCGCAACTCCTGCGAGGGCGTGCATGAGGTGCAGGCCATCGAGTACTTCACCGCTGGGTGCCGAGAGGGCACCCTCCTCAAGCACCGGCTTCTCTGCGATGAGCCTGCAACTCTTGATGAACTGCTGATCATCACCGACAAGCACGCCAGGCCGACTCCTCCATGAAGGCAGAGATCTTAGTCGATGCATCCGGCAAAGTAGCACCTCAAGCTCCTCGGCCTCCAGCTGGTGAGACCAGTCGGAGACAGCCCCCAAGCGACAACAAGCGGAAGGCCACCCAGCTGGCTTCCAACAGCCGGCAGGTGGCGACAGTCGAGGATCAGCAGCCGGACATGAGCTAGATGGATGTGACTGGTATCCGACAACAATGTATGTCTTATCTGTTCTGAATATATTTATCAGGCGAGACCGCGCAGTCATGGATACAAGTGCACGACAGCTGATGTCCAATTTGTTCGATCTAACCGACTCATTCATCTATTTTGGAACAGAGGGAGTATATGTTATACCAAATGGATGCATCTCCATTTTGGTAGCTCTCCCAAAAAACTAGTACCATGTATCGCAGTCATGGATACAAGTATTTCTCATAAAAAATATAATAGTACTATTTTCATATAAAAATATAATTAGCTTGTTATTAATTTGCAAACAAGAATACTCCCTAGGCTGTCGTCCACTTGAGAGGAGGCCTTCTTGTGCAGTACATAAGTTTGACAGTTCACTTCATACGCTTCGTAAGGCGCCCCATAATTTCTATAGGACATGCGATATCTCGAGTTAGGAGTCAAATTACAGCCGAAGGGTCCATATATCACCATCAAAATTGTTTTTATAAAATATTAACCATATACATGTCGACTAAAAGCCAATCTGGCAAATGTTAAACTGTTGGCTTTTACATTATCCTAGAAACCTTCAAATTAGAAGTTACCGGCCGTATAAGATTCCTTCTTTTCCGTGCTATTCTCTGTTGTATCATAACCGCTTTGCTTAATCCTAAATCTGAATATCCCAGAATGATCCATGCATCTACCATCCTTAAGAAGTTGCTCCCCACTATTGCGCATTGTCCACATTAGCATGATGCCACGTCGATGTTCTCTCAGCGTGCAACCTCCATGTCACCGGTCCAGTCAGATCAGCGATTCTGCACATGCGTAACGCTATGCATGTCCACATTACCAGTCCCGCGAAAATACATCCTACATAACTAGAGC
>NW_025251518.1:0-2101 GCF_018294505.1 Triticum aestivum | reverse complement strand
TGAGGATGGTAGTGGTTACGTGGATGAGGTTAGTATACCTTTGGAGGTGCCAGCACCCAGCAGAGCAGATCCATGGGCCATGGCAACAAACGGCAACAGGCTCGCAGCTGTCCCGACGGTGAGGAGGGCAACAACTCACGAGCAGTTCATGAGAGTTAGAAAATAGGGATCAGTGATGGAGGTGGTGCCGTGGACGGCGTGGCGGGGTCACTTGCCAGAAGAGACAGCGCCGGCGGTGGCTCGTATGTTCCTCGGCGGTGAGAGGACGGAGGTAGCGAGGCGACGACATGAGGCGGTGACTGAAAAGGGCTGTGAAAGAGTATGGGTGAAGAGAAGGAGAAGATCGCCGCGAGGGGAGCGCATGGTCGTGCTCAGGGGATAGGAGCCTGTTGGAATTAAACACGACTTAATCCCCCGTTGGCCCGGTGTGTGTCCGATCCATGTACGTGCATGTATCCTAGTAGAACTCTAATTAGCAAACCGAGTAGTATTGGTAGTAGCTAGCTTGTTCACTATATATATGCGTGCACCCTGCTTGTAAACAACACAACCGTGAGACCAATAAAGCAAAGCAAGGCTCGATATGAGCCTTTGGCAATAAGCCAAGTGCGTACGTGCGTGGAGTTTCCGGCTAGAATCAATCAAGTAGATTGGAGGCTAGCTTTGTACACGCTCATCGCAAAGTCTACGGTGCTATCGATCAGGGTAGATCGAGCCAGCTTGGGGCAGGAACCAAGACAGTCAGCGAGTTCCGTTCGTTGCCGTCGTTCGTCATTGTTGATCGTTACCATCGCCGGAAAATACTCGGCGTCGGGACTGGGCCAACAGAGCCGCCGCAGGTGAGGGGAGAAGAGGCGTCATCAATCGATGGGGTAAAAAGGGGAGAGATAGAGCAACGAACCAAGGAAGTTGTGCTGGATTCGCAACTTCCACTAGACCTGGGCCTTTACAGCCCGATTACGCACAGAAATCGCAGGTTACCCTGCGGAGCAGCGGCCCGCGAAACGTTGCGAGAGGTCTTAAACGACATGTGGATGACCGAGCTGATTTAAAACGTACGTTAGAGCGATCCAACGGATGAGAGTGCCAAATCACTGAGAGGCTTCGTAGATGGCTCTATTATACTGTTTCTCAATTGTTTTCAATATATATACCGAAAGCATTCTTAAATTTGTTTTTACAATAGTTTTAGTCCTTTTGCATCTATTTCTGCATATGTTTTACCAAGGTTTTCACAGCAATGCGCGGGGTATCATCAAGTATACATAAGAGAGTCATCCCACTAATTTAGTTATCTCAACATGCAAGCATGCCACAACACTATACAATTATGGATGGGATAGGATCCACCTCAACACGCAACCATGCATGGAAAGAACCACCACCACGTGCAACCATGCATGGAAAATATTTTTTCATTCTATTATTCTACCTATATACAATAGATGCTTTACAAGTTTTTAATATAAATATTTGTATTCCACGCAATCAAATAAAATCGAAATATATTGCAACTCATTCCCGCAACAATGCTTGGGGTATCGTCTAGTTCAATATAAACACAATGCTATATGTATATCACAATGTATTGGCTCAAATTTGTCAACACCCTTGATACACCACATATGTACACACTACTAGGGAAAACTCTAGTAGTAGCGCGGGTTTAATGCCCACTAGTAGCGCGGGCAGCCGCGCTACCAATAAGGCGCTACAGCTATTACTTAGCAGTAGCGCGTGCGACAAGCTCTACTGCTAAGACACATAGCGGCAACGCTTGTTCTATCCCGCGCTGCTGCTAATCTAGCTAGTTGTAGCGTGTTTACTATCCATCGCTACCAATACTTTTTATTTTTATTTTTAGTGTATTTATATGCCGTTATACAAATTTTGGTACGATACCAATTATGAGGTTTATATCATTATGTCCATAACAGTGTGTCAAATGAAGGTGGATTAGGTTCAAGTGGAGGCAATATGTGGTGCATGTCAAAAGTATACTACTAATCCAAACTTGATCTAGTTTGGACTAGTAGTACTTTCGGTGTGCACCACATGTTGCCTCCGCTTGAATCTAATCCGCCAGCACAAGCTATTTAAT
>NW_025251517.1:0-2101 GCF_018294505.1 Triticum aestivum | reverse complement strand
GAAGGAAAAGCTTTCAAAGTTCAGCGCCCAGTGTATTATTTGTCTGAAGTCTTGACTCCATCCAAGCAGAGATATCCTCATTATCAGAAGCTTGTGTATGGAATATACATGACCACAAATAAGGTTGCTCATTATTTCTCTGATCATTCCATCACAGTCGTCAGCGACGCTCCACTATCAGAGATTTTGCACAACAGAGATGCAACTGATCGAGTGGCGAAATGGGCGATTGAACTTCTTCCCCTTGATATCAAGTTTGAAGCAAAGAAAGCCATTAAGTCCCAGGCAATAGCAGATTTCCTCGCCGAGTGGATTGAACAGCAACAGCCGACTGAAGTTCACTCGGAGCATTGGACCATGTTTTTGATGGCTCTAAGATGTTGAATGGTTCCGGTGCTGGGGTTGTCCTGGTTTCCCCCAGAGGAGATAAGCTCAGATATGTGCTCCAGATTCACTTTGATTCCTCCAACAATGAGGCAGAGTATGAGGCCCTCTTATACGGATTGCGCATGGCCATTTCACTCGGCGTCCGTCGCCTGATGGTCTACGGCGATTCAGATTTAGTGGTCAACCAAGTGATGAAGGAGTGGGACGTGAGAAGCCCAGCCATGACTGGATACTTCAGTGCAGTGAGGAAGCTGGAAAAGAAGTTCGAGGGGTTGGAGCTCCATCATATACCCCGACTGAAAAATCAAGCAGCTGATGATCTAGCAAAGATAGGTTCCAAGAGAGGAGCCATTCTGAGTGGTGTGTTCTTGGAGCATATACACACTCCGTCAGTCAAAGAAGATCCTTTCACCGAAGAAGCTCCACAACCCAAGAGTGCCACAGATCCGACTGAGGTTGAAGTCCCAGCAGTGGTCGACTTGGTCATGGAGGTCTTGGTGGTCATTCCCGACTGGACAGTTCCGTATATCGCGTATATCCTGAGAAAAGAGCTTCCGGAGGATGAGGAAGAGGCTCGACAGATCGTTCGTCGATCTAAAGCCTTTACGTAATCAAAGGACAGTTATATAGAGAAAGCGCGACTGGAGTTGGTCAGAAGTGCATAACACCAGAAGAAGGTCGAATCATCCTTAATGATATCCACTCAGGGACCTGTGGTCATCATGCGTCCTCTCGGACCATCGTGGCCAAAGCATACCGAGCCGGATTTTACTGGCCAAAGGCGAATGAGATGGCAAAGGAAATAGTGGATAAGTGCGAGGGATGTCAGTTCTACTCGAATATGTCGCACAAGCCTGCATCAGCTCTGAAGACCATTCCACTCGTCTGGCCTTTCGCAGTATGGGGGTTGGACATGGTCGGTCCTTTGAGAACAGGTCGAAGTGGCTTCACGCATGTACTGGTGGCAGTCGACAAGTTCACCAAGTGGATTGAGGCTAAACCAATCAAGAACCTTGACACCGGCACTGTTGTTAGCTTCATCAGGGAACTGATATTCAGATATGGAGTCCCGCACAGCATCATTACGGATAATGGGTCGAACTTTGACTCGAAGGAATTCAGGGATTTCTGCAACTCTCAAGGCACACGAGTCGACTACGCTTCAGTCGCCCATCCGCAGACGAATGGACAAGCAGAGCGAGCCAATGGCCTGATTCTCAAGGGATTGAAACCCCGACTGATGCGTGATCTCAAGGATGCAGCTGGAGCGTGGGTCGACGAACTTCCCTCGGCGCTTTGGGGACTGCGGACCACACCTAATCGATCGACCGGAAGAACTCCATTCTTCTTGGTCTACGGAGCTGAAGCAGTCTTGCCGAGTGATCTTCTCCACAATGATCCTCGAGTTGAGATCTACAACGAAGCAGAAGCTGAACAAGCGCGGCAGGACGCAGTCGACCTTTTAGAGGAAGAAAGGGAGATGGCTCTGATCCGATCGACCATCTACCAACAATATTTGCGTCGTTTCCACGCCAGAAATGTGAGGGGTCGAGCCTTCCAGGAAGGAGATTTAGTTCTCCGAGTGGATCAGAAGAAACATCACAAGCTTGATCCTTCTTGGGAAGGACCCTTCATCGTCACCAAAGTTCTCCACAACGGGGCGTACCGTCTTTACAACGTCGAACATAATATCGACGAGCCCCGAGCTTGGAAC
>NW_025251516.1:0-2101 GCF_018294505.1 Triticum aestivum | reverse complement strand
GGAGTTACAAGTGATGATTTCAGGACTTTGAAGCCACCATAATGGGTGCATGAAGCCTTGGACGAAATATACAAGATGCCACTTCATAAATTTCATCCTGAGGCTATTTTAGGTGCTGCGTCACCTTATTATTGGGCCAGGCCCATGTAATTTCGAAATACATAAGTATAGGCTATTTTTAGAGTCCGTATGTGTGGGGAAACAAGAGATAGGGTTGATTTCGGACCCCTCCACCAAGGGCCACGAAATTCCCCCCCTCTTCCTCCATATATACAGCCCTTAGGGCATCGTTTAGACTGTGGGTTTTGTTTAGATTAAAAGTTCGCCATAGCTGCAACTTCGCGTACTTCGTTTGTGTTCAACGACCAGACAAAGGCGTCACAGAACCCCACCTTGATCAATAAAGCTTTCATCTTATATTCGCAATATCCAGATTGCAATCTCAGTTTCTTGCTTGTTCTTCGTTTGCTCGCAGGAAACAGACCCTCATGGTCAGGTTGATCGTGCTCCGGCGTGGTCAATAACCTCTCGGAGTTGGTTTAGCTATTGCTAAGGCGCGACGTCCTCGCACGTTCGTAGTCGGATCGTCAAAGTCGACTGCCACCAAAGCGATATCCACCATCTCATCGAAAGACGGGACACCTTTGCCTCTATCACGTGGTATCAGATTTCCAGGTTGCTCGGTGAGATTTTACAGTTTTTCGTAGTTTAGATCGAGTCGGTTCTTCATGCCTATAGTCCACGAAAAAGCCACAAAAAAATTAGGGTTAGTTCATCATATCCGAACCAATCTGAGCCTTTGCATAATCTTTTTAGGGTTGTTGAATTTGCGGTTGCATCGTCATGTCTAGTTGCTGGTCTTAGAGTCTAGTCTTTTAGAGTTTCGAGTTCTGGTCATAAGTTGTCACGCCGCCGCCGCACCATCATCATCACCCCTGCCATCTACCACCACCGCTTATCCGCCACTGCTTCGAATCCATATCCATATACCACCACAGCTGTCATATACCACCACCGCTGCCATCTACCACCATATATCCACCACCAATCCGAGTTCTTGTCATATTAGGTTTGTTTTTGAGATCCATCTAGATTCCGATTCGTGTTTCCTTGCCGGAGTAGGTATCGGAAAAAAAAGAGTCCGGAAACCATGCTCCGTTTAGGCCCAAAATTTTTCGAAAACGCATTTTTTGAAAAAATTTCTGGCTATCCTATTTTTAGGTGTTTCTGAGTGTTTTGAGACGGGTGCCATTATAGGAAGTTTTTTTTGACCCGTTTCAAGTTTTTGGGTCGGGGCAGTCGAAAAAAAAATTGGTCGAAAAAAATTCGTGCCCATCCTGTCAGTTTGAGCTAGGAAGAGTTTTGAGACACTCGCCATTATAGTGATTTTTCGCAAAAAAAAAGCAGCGCAAAAAAAACAGCGAAAAAAATTCTAGAGTGTGCTTTTCCCTTGTTTACGTGTCGCGCCGTGATTTTGTTGGTGTTCTAGGCTCGCGTCTCTAGCACAGTCTAGCCTAGGACCAGCACAGTACCGTCGTTGAGCGTTTATTCAACTTTGCATCTCTGAATTGATTATTGCTGACCCTTTTTGCTACCATATTATAAGCCTTCCCAGCTCCACATACATCTACGTCGTGCGTTTGACTCTCCCTGGTAATCGCTCTATCCAAGCTTTGAGAGTTTTTGACTACAACGGTTGCCGATCACCGCCTGCTGCTGGGTAAGAACTGGTAAGAATTTGAGATTTGCTTGACGGATTTGTGACACCCACCACCCCCTCTTGTTAGTAGTCTGTAGGATCATATTCTTGTGTGTTTCTATTGCTGCTAACCATGCCAGGATCACAAGCCGACGAGACTGACTGGGAGAACATGACGAATAAGGATTTGCATGATAAATTTCAGCAAATGATGAGTGGACAGGTGCAAGACGTGCTAAACAGATTTGAAGAGGCCATGGAGAAGATAGATGGCATGGAGAAGACATTCGAAACAAAGCTCGATAACAAGTTTAATGAATTGCTCGCGCGTCTTCCACCACCACCACCCGCTGCACCTAACGCACCTCTCCAACAACAACAACAACGACTACCTCCACGTCG
>NW_025251515.1:0-2101 GCF_018294505.1 Triticum aestivum | reverse complement strand
AAAGTCTAAACGATGCCCTAAGGGCTGTATATATGGAGGAAGAGGGGGGAATTTCGTGGCCCTTGGTGGAGGGGTCCGAAATCAACCCTATCTCTTGTTTCCCCACACATACGGACTCTAAAAATAGCCTATACTTATGTATTTCGAAATTACATGGGCCTGGCCCAATAATAAGGTGACGCAGCACCTAAAATAGCCTCGGGACGAAATTTATGAAGTGGCATCTTGTATATTTCGTCCAAGGCTTCATGCTCCCATTATGGTGGCTTCAAAGTCCTGGAATCATCACTTGTAACTCCGTTCTTGTTCCCCTTGCGCATGCCATCATCTCCATGCTTGTTCTTGCTCCAATGTTCATCCTTCTCCAAGGTAGGCCCTTCATTTGTAAGCAAAACAAATGTATCCAATTTAGGCAGCATCATATTCTCATGAACATTAGAATCATTACCAAGAAACGAAAGTACCTGGTAATTTAGTTGGCGTGCACGAGCTCTAGTAATTGGTCCAGTATGTATAGCAGCAGGGGCTGTGGGTGTAACAATTGTATTGATGTCCTCATCACTACCTTGATGGATAAGACCAGAGAAGCTTAGAAGACTGACAAGGAGATTGCCTCTATAAAGGAGAAGATGAGCAAAGGAAAAGCTAAAGGATTTCGTGAGGATGAGCACGATACCTTATGGTCTGAGGACCGCGTTTATGTGCCTAATGATCCGGAGATCAGGAAGTTGATTCTGCAAGAGGCCCATGATTCACCGTACTCGATTCACCCAGGAAATACCAAGATGTATTTGGATTTGAAGGATACTTTCTGGTGGACCGGAATGAAGAAGGATGTTGCGGAGTATGTAGCAGTATGTGATGTCTATCAGAGAGTGAAGGAAGAGCATCAAAAGCCAGCAGGATTGTTACAGCCATTGCCAATACCCGAATGGAAGTGGGATAAGTTAGGCATGGATTTTATCACGGGATTGCCCAGGACTCGTTCAGGCTATGACTCGATTTGGGTTGTAGTCGATCGTTTGACGAAGGTAGCTCATTTCATCCCAGTGAAGACCACTTACACTAGTGCTAAGTTGGCAAAGATATACATGACCAGGATCGTATGTCTGCATGGAGTTCCGAGGAGCATTGTATCAGATAGAGGAACCCAGTTTACCTCAAAGTTCTGGAATTAGTTGCACGAAACTTTGGGTACCAGGCTAGAGTTCAGTACAGCTTTTCACCCGCAGACAGATGGACAGACCGAGAGAGTCAATCAGATTTTGGAGGATATGCTGAGAGCTTGTGCGCTAGATTATGGATCTAGTTGGGACAACAATTTGCCATATGCAGAATTCTCTTACAACAACAGTTATCAATCCAGTTTGAAGATGGCCCCTTTCGAAGCCTTGTACGGAAGGAGGTGCAGGACCCCATTGTCGTGGGATGAAGTTGGAGACCGCAGATGTTTGGACCAGATTTGATTAAGGAGTCTGAACAGAAGGTGAAATTGATTCGCGATAGGCTCAAGGTAGCCCAGTCCAGGCAGAAGAGCTATGCAGATTCTAAACGCAAGGAGACAGTTTACGAAGTCGGAGACAGAGTTTATCTTTGTGTATCCCCACTTCGGGGAGTTAAGCGCTTTGGAGTTAAGGGAAAGTTAGCGCCACGTTTTGTGGGACCATACAAAGTTTTGGAATGTATGGGAGAAGTTGCCTACAAGTTGGAGTTGCCCGAAGGATTGTTAGGAGTTCACGACGTATTCCACGTTTCCTGGCTGAAGAAGTGCCACGCAGGGATGGCTGATATACCGCTGAGAGATACAGTGCCGCTGGAAGCAATTCAGTTGGATAGTGATTTGACCTATGAGGAGAAACCAGTCAAGATTCTTGAGTATGCCAGCCGAGTCACCCGTAGCAAGGTTATCAAGTTTTGCAAAGTTCAGTGGAGCCACCACACCGAGGATGAAGCCACCTGGGAGCGAGAGGATGATCTGCTGAAGGACCACCCTCACCTATTTTCTAGCCAACCCGAATCTCGAGAGTGAGATTCATCTTAAGGGGGGTAGGTTTGTAACATCCCAAATTTTCAATTTGGAATGTTATACACTATATCATCA
>NW_025251514.1:0-2101 GCF_018294505.1 Triticum aestivum | reverse complement strand
GCCGTGATTTTTCCCCAAAAATTAGCTTTCTTGCGGCTGAAGAAGGGCATCAACCACCTTACGGGGAGCCCACGAGGGTCAGGGGCGCACCCCCCTGCCTCGTGCCTCCCTCAGGCACCGCCTCGCGTGGATTTTTCTTCCGGAATTCTCCAAATATTTCAAAAATATTCTCCGTCCATTTTTATCCCGTTTGGATTCCATTTGATATGGGGTTTCTGCGAAACATAAAACATGCAACAAATAGGAACTGGCACTTGACACTGGATCAATATGTTAGTCCCAAAATGGTATAAAAAGTTGCCAAAAGTATATGAAAGTTGAATAATATTGGCATGGAACAATCAAAAATTATAGATACGACAAAGACATATCAGCATCCCCAAGCTTAATTCCTGCTCGTCCTCGAGTAGGTAAATGATAAAAAAGATAATTTTTGATGTGGAATGCTACCTAGCATAATCTTGATCATGTATCTAATCATGGCATGAATATTAAGACACGAGTGATTCAAAGCAATAATTTATCATTTTACATAAAAACAAAAATACTTCAAGCCTACTAATAAATGAATCATGTCTTTTCAAAATAACATGGCCAAAGAAAGTTATCCCTACAAAATCATATAGTCTAGCTATGCTCCATCTTCACCACACAAAATATTCACATTATGCACAACCCCGATGACAAGCCGAGCAATTGGTTCATACTTTTTAACGCGCTTCAGCTTTTTCAACCCTCATGCAATACATGAGCGTGAGCCATGGACATGGCACTATAGGTGGAATAGAATATGATGGTGGAGGTTGTGTGGAGAAGACAAAAAGGGAGAAAGTCTCACATCAACGTGGCTAATCAATGGGCTATGGAGATGCCCATCAATTGATGTCAATGTGAGGAGTAGGGATTGCCATGCAACGGATGCACTAGATCTATAAGTGTATGAAAGCTCAAACTAAAACTAAGTGGGTGTGCATTCAACTTGCTTGCTCATGAAGACCTCAGGCATTTGAGGAAGCCCATCATTGGAATATACAAGCCAAGTTCTATAATGAAAATTCCCACTAGTATATGAAAGTGATAACTCAAGATACTCTCTATATGAAGAACATTGTGCTACTTTGAAGCACAAGTGTCGTAAAAGGATAGTAACATTACCCCTTCTTCTTTTCTCTCTCTTTTTTTTCTTTTTTACGGGCTTCTTTGGCCCCCTTTTTTATTTAGGCTTCTTTGGCCTCTCTCTTTTTTTTGATGGGGAAATGCTCTAATAAAGATGATCATCACACTTTTATTTACTTACAACTCAATATTACAACTCGATACTAGAACAAAGATATGACTCTATATGAATGCCTCCGGCGGTGTACCGGGATGTGCAATGATCTAGCGTAGCAATGACATCAAAAAACAGACAAGCCATGAAACATCATGCTAGCTATCTTACGATCATGCAAAGCAATATGACAATGAATGCTCAAGTCATGTATATGATGATGATGGAAGTTGCATGGCAATATATCTCGAAATGGCTATGGAAATGCCATAATAGGTAGGTATGGTGTCTGTTTTGAGGAAGATATAAGGAGGCTTATGTGTGACGAAGCGTATCATATCACGGGGTTTGGACGCACCGGTGAAGTTTGCACCAACTCTCGAGGTGAGAAAGGGCAATGCACGGTACCGAAGAGGCTAGCAGTGATGGAAGGGTGAGAGTGTGTATAATCCATGGACTCAATATTAGTCATAAAGAACTCACATACTTATTGCAAAAGTTTATCAGCCCTCGAAGCAAAGTACTACTACGCATGCCCCTAGGGGGATAGATTGGTAGGAAAAGACCATCGCTCATCCTCGACCGCCACTTGTAAGGAAGACAATCAATAAATACCTCATGCTCTGACTTCGTTACATAATGGTTCACCATACGTGCATGCTACGGGAATCACAAACCTCAACACAAGTATTTATACTAATCCACAACTACCCACTAGCATGACTCTAATATCACCATCTTTATATCGCAAAACTATTGCAAGGAATCAAACATATCATATTCAGTGATCTACAAGTTTTATGTAGGATTTTATGACTAACCATGTGAATG
>NW_025251513.1:0-2101 GCF_018294505.1 Triticum aestivum | reverse complement strand
TGCAAAGTCAAAGGGCAAGATCCCGTGGTCAAACGCTACAGGGTTAGGCGGGACAGAGGCACTGGGGGTAGCAATGCCACCGGAGCTTCGCACCTCGCACCGGGCCCTCATACATGCGGGGTGGTGTGGTGGCATGGCCGAAGAGGCGGGACGCGTCTCCGGGGCATGGCCCCCCCTCACGGACGGCGATGACACGGTAGTAGACGTTCTGCAGTAATGATGCGGCGTCAATATTAATAATACTCGGAGCGCGATAAAATCATGAGTTTTTTTGCACGACGTGGGCACATGTGCTATAGGACCGATGGTATTTTTTCATAAATTTTGGTGATGGAGAAGTATCCGAAAAATTCCCTCTACGCGGATTGCCCTTCGCGCGTCTACGGCTGTGGCAGGCGACCTCCGGGGGCTAGCATGCCGCCAAATCTTGCGTAGGCGGCCTCTCACAAGTCTGTAACTGTTGTGGCGGTTGCAAACGCCCGCCACGCGTGTCTGGGGTTTGCCCCCCCTCACGGACGGTGCCGCCGCCGGCACGTGGAGGGGGGAAACGGACGCGTCGGGTTTACACGAAGGGGATCTTGCTGTGGGTCTGGCCCGGATGTCGCTCCAATGTGTTCCTATGGGCTGACCTAACACAACTGGGTGGGGAGGTCCACTGGTCAAAGCCCGTCCGTGCAAAGTCAAAGGGGTAGATCCCGTGGTTAAACGCTACAGGGTTAGGCGGGGCGGGGGCACTGGGGGGGGGTAGCAATGCCACCGGAGCGTCGCACCGGGCCCTCATACATGCGGGGTGGTGTGGTGGCATGTCCGAAGTGGCGGGACGCGTCTCCGAGGCGTGGCCCCCCCTCACGGACGGCGATGACACGGTAGTAGACGTTCTGCGGTAACGATGCGGCTTCAATATTACTAAATAATCGGTGCGCGATAAAATCATGAGTTTTTTTGCACGACGTGGGCACATGTGCTATAGGAAGGATGGTATTTTTTCATAATTTTTGGTGATGGAGACGTATCCGAAAAATTCCCTCTATGCGGATTGACCTTCGCGCGTCTACGGCTGTGGCCGGTGGCCTCCGGGGGCTAGCATGCTGCCAAATCTTGCGTAGGCGGACTCTCACAAGTCTGGAAGTGTTGTGGCGGTTGCAAACGCCCGGCACGCATGTCCAGGGTGTGCCCCCCCTCACGGATGACGCCGCCGCCGGCACCTGGAGGGGGGAAACTGACGCGTCGGGTCTACACGGAGGGGATCTTGCTGTGGGTCTGGCCCGGATGTTGCTCCAAAGTGTTCCTATCGGCTGACCTAACACAACCGGGTGGGTATGTCCACTGGTCAAAGCCCGTCCGTGCAAAGTCAAAGGGCTAGATCCCGTGGTCAAACGCTACGGGGTTAGGCGGGACGGGGGCACTAGGGGGTGGCAATGCCACCGGAGCGTCGCACCGGGCCCTCATACATGCGGTATGGTGTGGTGGCATGTCCGAAGAGGCGGGACGCGTCTCCGGGTCGTGGCCCCCCCTCACGGACGGCGATGACACGGTAGTAGACGTTCTGCGGTAACGATGCGGCGTCATTATTACTAAATACTCGGAGCGCGATAAAATCATGAGTTTTTTTGCACGACGTGGGCACATGTGCTATAGGAATGATGGTATTTTTTCATAATTTTTGGTGATGGAGAAGTATCCGAAAAATTCCCTCTACGCGAATTGCCCTTCGCGCGTCTACGGCTGTGGCCGGCGGCCTCCGGGGGCTAGCATGCCGCCAAATCTTGCGTAGGCGGCCTCTCACAAGTCTGGGAGTGTTGTGGCGGTTGCAAACGCCCGGCACGCGTGTCCGGGGTGTGCCCCCCCTCACGGACGGCGCCGCTGCCGGCACCTGGAGGGGGGAAACGGACGCGTCGGGTCTACACGGAGGGGATCTTGCTGTGGGTCTGGCCCGGATGTTGCTCCAAAGTGTTCCTATGGGCTGACCTAACACAACCGAGTGGGGAGGTCCACTGGTCAAAGCCCGTCCGTGCAAAGTCAAAGGGCTAGATCCCATGGTCAAACGCAACAGGGTTAGGTGGGACGGGGGCACTGGGGGTAGCAATGCCACCGGAGCGTC
>NW_025251512.1:0-2101 GCF_018294505.1 Triticum aestivum | reverse complement strand
CATGATAGTCCTATTATCTTTTTTAATTCTCCCGACTACACTATATCGGAGAAGTTTGCGCTTAGTAAGGATTATATTGATGGGTTGCCTTTTACCATTGCACATGATGATTTTGATGAATGTAATATGCATGTGCTTGATGCTCCTACTTGCAATTATTATGAGAGAGGAACTATATCTCCACCTCTCTATGTTTCCAACACGATAAAATCGCAAGAAACTGTTTATACTATGCATTGGCCTTTACTTTGTGTGCATGAATTGTTCTTTTATGACATGCCGATGCATAGGAAGAGAGTTAGACTTCGTCATTACATGATATATGTTACTTTGTTCCCATTACTAAATTACAAATCATTGTTAATTAAAATTGGCTTTGATATACCTTGGGATCCGGGTGGATCCATTACTTGAGCACTAAATGCCTAGCTTAATGGCTTTAAGAAAGCGCTGCCAGGGAGACAACCCGGAAGTTTTAGAGAGTCATTTATTTCTGTTGAGTGCTTTCATTTAGTTTAAAAACAAAAAAATAAAGAGGGGAACCTAAAACTTTTCAAAAAGGAAAGTGAAAGTGAGAGAGATAAGCATTGTTGAAGTGGGAGAGCTCCTTGAACTTTGTTCATGCTCACCGAAACTTTGTGAATCTTAATTACAGAAACTTTTAATAAAAAATAATTATCCCCTTGTACACTTTCATTGTATTATAAAAATAATGTGCTAAGGTTTGCCTTTAGGATGTTTACAATGCTTGTTGGTTTGTACGGTGCAGGACATGAACTTTGGCTGTAGTGCGCTATTTTACATTTTTACCTGGAACGTCAATTGGTTCTAATTCCTTTTGCACTGTCTTTCTATACAACTTGTTTATTTTTTATAATTTTAGTAGAATTTTTGGGGTACCAGAAGTATGGTGGATGTTCATATTGCTACAGACTGTTCTGTTTTTGACAGATTCTGTTTTTGATGAATAGTTTGCTTGTTTTGATGAATCTATCAATTTATATTAGTGGATTAAGCCATGGGAAAGTTATATTACAGTAGAAAAAAATGCAAAAACAAAATATGAATTGGTTTGCAACAGTACTTAGAGTGGTGATTTGCTTTATTATACTAACGGATCTTACCGAGTTTTCTGTTGAAGTTTTGTGTGGATGTAGTGTCTAATCGAGGATGTTTCGATGTGAGAAGAAGGAAGAGAGGCAAGAGCTCAAGCTTGGAGATGCCCGAGGCACCCCAAGTAAATATTCAAGGAGACTCAAGCGTCTAAGCTTGGGGATGCTGGGGAGGAATCCCCTCTTTCTTCAACAAGTATCGGTATGTTTTCGGATTCATTTTGTTCATGCATTATGTGAAGGTCTTGGAGCGTCTTTTGCAATTAGGTTTTTATTTTTTATTTTATGCACCATGCTGGTATGAGATAGTCCTTGGTTGATTTATAGAATTCTCATTGCACTTCACTTAAATCTTTTGAGTATGGCTTTATAGAATGCTTCATGTGCTTCACTTATATCATTTGAAGTTGGATTGCCTGTTTCTCTTTACATAGAAAACCGCCATTTGTAGAATGCTCTTTTGCTTCACTTATATTTGTTAGAGCGTGGGCATATCTTTTGTAGAAAGAATTAAACTCTCTTGCTTAACTTATATCTATTTAGAGAGATGATAGGAACCGGTCATTCACATGGTTAGTCATAAAATCCTACATAAACTTGTAGATCGCTGAATATGATATGTTTGATTCCTTGCAATAGTTTTGCGATATAAAGGTGGTGATATTAGAGTTATGCTAGTGGGTGACTCTGGATTAGTAGAAACACTTGTGTTGAGGTTTGTGATTCCCATAGCATGCACGTATGGTGAACCGCTTTGTGATGAAGTTGAAGCACAATTTTATTTATTGATTGTCTTCCTTATGAGTGGCGGTCGGGGACGAGCGATGGTCTTTTCCTACCAATCTATCCCCTAGGAGCATGCGCGTAGTACTTTGTTTTCAATGGCTTGTAGATTTTTGCAATAAGTATATGAGTTCTTTATGACTAATGTTGAGTCCATGGATTATACGCACTCTCACCCTTCCATCATTGCTAGCCTCTTCGGTATC
>NW_025251511.1:0-2101 GCF_018294505.1 Triticum aestivum | reverse complement strand
CAATAGAGTGCGATTACGACGTTCGGACACACCGTTTCACTGAGGTGTTCCAGGCGGCGTGAGTTGTGAAACGATTCCACATTTTCTTAAGTGTGTACCAAATTCATGACTTAAATATTCTCCTCCACGATCCGATCATAAGAATTTTATCTTTCGGTCACGTTGATTCTCTACTTTATTCTGAAATTCCTTGAACTTTTCAAAGGTCTCAGACTTGTGTTTCATCAAGTAGACATACCCATATCTACTTAAGTCATCAGTGAGAGTGAGAACATAACGATATCCTCCGCGAGCCTCAACGCTCATTGGACCGCACACATCGGTATGTATGATTTCCAACAAGTTGGTTGCTCGCTCCATTGTTCCGGACAACGGGGTCTTGGTCATTTTGCCCATGAGGCATGGTTCGCATGTGTCAAATGATTCATAATCGAGAGACTCTAAAAGTCCATCAGCATGGAGCTTCTTCATGCGCTTGACACCAATGTGACCAAGGCGGCAGTGCCACAAGTATGTGGGACTATCGTTATCAACTACATCTTTTGGTATTCACACTATGAATATGTGTAACATTACGTTCAAGATTTATTAAGAATAAACCATTGACCATCGGGGCATGACCATAAAACATATCTCTCATATAAATAGAACAACCATTATTCTCGGATTTAAATGAGTAGCCATCTCGTATTAAATGAGATCCAGATACAATGTTCATGCTCAATCTTGGCACTAAATAACAATTATTGAGGTTTAAAACTAATCCCGTAGGTAAATGTAGAGGTAGCATGCCGACGGCGATCACATCGACCTTGGAACCATTCCCGACGCGCATCATCACCTCATCCTTCGCCAGTCTCCGCTTATTCCGCAGCTCCTGCTGTGAGTTACAAATGTGAGCAACGGCACCGGTATCAAATACCCAGGAGTTACTAGGAGTACTGGTAAGGTACACATCAATTACATGTATATCAAATATACCTTTAGTGTTGTCGGCCTTCTTGTCCGCTAAGTATTTGAGGCAGTTCCGCTTCCAGTGACCCTTCCCCTTGCAATAAAAGCACTCAGTCTCAGGCTTGGGTCCATTCTTTGACTTCTTCCCGGCAACTGGCTTACTGGGCGCGGCAACATCTTTGCCGTCCTTCTTGAAGTTCTTCTTACCCTTGCCCTTCTTGAACTTAGTGGTCTTATTGACCATCAACACTTGATGTTCTTTCTTGATTTCAACCTCTGCTGACTTCAACATTGAAAATACTTCAGGAATGGTCTTCACCATCCCCTGCATATTGTAGTTCATCACAAAGCTCTTGTAGCTCGGTGGGAGCGACTGAAGGATTCTGTCAATGACCGCCTCATCCGGGAGGTTAATGTCCAGCTGGGACAGGCGGTTGTGCAACCCAGACATTTTGAGTATGTGCTCACTGACAGAACTATTTTCCTCCATCTTACAACTATAGAACTTGTCGGAGACTTCGTATCTCTCGACCCGGGCATGAGCTTGGAAAACTAGTTTCAGCTCCTCGAACATCTCATATGCTCCGTGTTGCTCAAAACGCTTTTGGAGCCCCGGTTCTAAGCTGTAAAGCATGCCGCACTGAACGAGGGAGTAATCATCAGCACGAGACTGCCAAGCATTCATAATGTCTTGGTTCTCTGGGACGGGAGCGTCACCTAGCGGTCCTTCAAGGACATATTGTTTCCTGGCAGCTATGAGGATGATCCTCAGGTTCCGGACCCAGTCCGTATAGTTGCTGCCATCATCTTCCAGCTTGGTTTTCTCTAGGAACGCGTTGAAGTTCATGTTGACATGAGCGTTGGCCATTTGATCTATAAGACATATTTTGCAAAAAGTTTTAGACTAAGTTCATGATAATTAAGTTCATCTAATCAAATTATTTTAATGAACTCCCACTCAGATTAGACATCCCTCTAGTCATCTAAGTGTTACACGATCCGAGTCGACTAGGCCGTGTCCGATCATCACGTGAGACGGACTAGTCATCATCGGTGAACATCTCCATGTTGATCGTATCTTCCATACGACTCGTGTTCGACCTTTCGGTCTCTGTGTTCCGAGGCCATGTCTGTACATGCTAGGCTC
>NW_025251510.1:0-2101 GCF_018294505.1 Triticum aestivum | reverse complement strand
GATCGGGGCGGCCGGAGTCGGGGAAGAAGGCCTACCCGAGGTCTTCCTAGTAGCTAGGCGTGGCTCTGGTGAAGTGTAAGAGTGGTGCTGGGTCGAAGGCGAGCTCGAGGCTCCCTTTTATAGCCGGTCCGAGGCGGTTGCCGCGAACGGGATAACTCCGGCGATGATTACGGCGAGGCAGTGGTCGAACGGGGGTTTAGGGGTCGGGGCAGCTGCGGATTGGATCACTGGCTTCATCCCGTAGCTAAACTTGGCCAGACTTGGGCGATACTCCAAGTCTTCGACGGAACGGCCTCACGGGCCCGTCGGCGGCAGAGAGCGTGCTCTGCGCCTCTCAGGCCACGGCGACTGTGCTGCAGCACGCACGGGGAAGAAGACGGCCACGCGTAGGCTTCTGGTGGTGTGGGCGGTGCTGGACGGCGCCGTCCCTCGCTGCGCCTCTCTGGCAGCCGCAGCAAGTGCTGCTGCCGCCGCTCACGGGGGCGATGCACCTCTGCCAGCTCACCGCCGACGCTCGCAACCGTCCAGGCGACCGTGCGGCGCGGTGGATAAGAAGGAGGAGCAGGGAGCAAGGCGCCAACGCATGCACTGGTGAGATTGACGCTGCCGACTGACGAAACGACACTGACGACTGAACTGAAACACTGAACTCTGAATTTTGACAGAAACAGTGCACGCCAGCTATTCGACGAAATGTTTCAAGCACGTGGAAAAATTTTCTGGAGTTGGTCTTTGGTGGAGAGGTCTCTTGAGGCATCTGGAGGCCGCATGATTTTTCTCAGAATTTTTGGAGAAGAGAAATAATGAATTTCACCCAAAATGGCAAATCTGGTCCAAACTTGCAGCAAGCAAAATTTGAAAAATTTGAACTGTGGACCAGTGGATCTTGATGGATCTTGGCTGAGGGTACTAAGGACTAGTCAGAGGAGTTTGTTTGGAACCAAAACTCAAAAGGGATCTGGTGGTTCCTTTGTAAATCACTAAGGTTCAAAATAAATGACAGAAATAGTTTTGAGGATAAAATAAATAGAGTAAAAATAAAAAATGGGTTGAACTTGCTGGGATTGGTTATTTGACTTGACCCAAAGTGGAGGGAGGGGTTTTGGAAGAAAATTTTCAACCTAGGTCATGGCAAGAATTTTTTTTTGAATGAGGAAGAATCAATCCATAAGCCATAGGGTTATTTTTAAAAGAAAGGATTTCAAAAACTTTCCCAAAGAAAATATTTGTGTTGAGTCAACACTAAATGAAAAGCCCTCAAGACCAAAGTAAATGTTGAGAAAAACACATAAAATAATTGCCTTAAAGGTTTTGAGAAGGAGAGGTTTAATTTTTTTTAATAACCTCCTTCCCATAAAAAAGGAAATTAATAAAACCAAATAAAATTTTTGGGGTGTTACATATGGCACAGGATCCGAACGACGACGACAACTACGACGGTACATTTACCAACGTCGATAAGTACTTTGTCGAACATGGGTACGGTGACGAATTCTTCGGGCCTCCTTCTCAAGAACCCAACCCTGAAAAAGATGACCGCGATCGAGATGGTACCGCGGAGAAACCCAATTGCAACAGGCGTCGTCTGGCGTTCAGTTCTCAGGAGACGCCTCCAGCTGCCGCCTTCACCGAGCCTCAGATAGCCGAGGTGCGGAATATTATCAGCCCCAACACACTCAAGAAGGCGGTCTCTGAGCAGAACGCGATCCCATTACAGGAGATGAGGAAGAAGGGACAGAAACGAAAGAATAACAAGGGCAGTGCGAGCCAGCCGGCACCGAGTACGATCCATGCTCAGGGCGGGCCACCTTCACCTAAGGATATCTCGAGGAGGGTGCATGTGGCGGTTAGGCCGATGCTACCGACTAATCTGCTCAATGCTGCAACCGGTGCTATGCGGAGTCTGCATGACAGTGTTCTTTCTTTGGAGAAGCGGCGTCTCTCCGAGAATGATGTGGCATACCCGGTTTTTGTGGCCAAGGTGCCAGAGGGCAAGGGCTTTGTGGATAGCGCCATCGGGGGTATGATCGTCCTGCTGTTTGATGACATCTTCGCTATGTTTAACCTTCATCCGCTGCACTACACCTTCGTTCGGCTATTT
>NW_025251509.1:0-2101 GCF_018294505.1 Triticum aestivum | reverse complement strand
AGGTTATTAGTCAACGGGTCTGAACCTTTCAGAACCGTGTGCTTTACGAATATCTATGTCATCTTGTGGATGCTACCACGCGCTATTTGGAGCCATTTCAAATAATTGCTCTACTATACGAATCCGGTTTACTACTCAGAGTCATCCGGATTAGTGTCAAAGTTCGCATCGACGTAACCCTTTACGACGAACTCCTTTCCACCTCCATAATCGAGAAAATTCCTTAATCCACTAGGTGCTAAGGATAAGTTCGACCGCTGTCATGAGATCCTTTCCCGGATCACCATTGTACCCTCTTGACCAACTTATGGCAAGGCACACTACATGTGCGGTACACAGCATAGCATACTATAGAGCCTATGTCTAAAGCATAGCGGACGACCTTCGTCCTTTCTCTATCTTCTGCTGTGGTCAGGTCTTGAGTCTCACTCAATACTCACACCTTGTAACACAGCCAAGAACTCCTTCTTTGCTGATCTATTTTGAACTCTTTCAAAATCATGTCAAGGTGTGCTGTCTTTTGAAAGTATCATCAGGCGTCTTGATCTATCTCTATGGATCTTGATGCCCAATATGTAAGTAGCTTTATCCAGGTCTTCCTTTGAAAAACTCCTTTCAAACAACCCTTTATGCTTTCCAGAAATTTTACATCATTTCGGATCATCAATATGTCATTCACATATACTTATCAGAAATGTTGTAGCGCTCCCACTCACTTTATTGTAAATACAAGTTTCTAACAAACTTTGTATAAACCCAAAAACTTTGATCACTCCATCAAAGCGTATATTCTGACTCCGAGATGCTTGCTCCAATCCATGGAAGGATCGCTGGAGCTAGCATACCTTTTAGCATCCTTAGGATCGACAAAACCTTTCTGATTGTATCACATACAACCTTTCCTTACGAAAAACTGGTAAGGAAACTTGTTTTGACATCCATCTGCCAGATTTCATAAATGTAGCTAATGCTAACATGATTCCGACGGACCTAAGCATCGCTACGGATGAGAAAAACTCATCGCAGTCAACTCCTTGAACTTGTGAAAATACTCTTTGCCACAAGTCGAGCTTCATAGACGGTAACATTACCGTCCATGTCCGTCTTCTTCTTAAAGATCCATTTATCTCAATGGCTTGCCAATCATCGGGCAAGTTCACCAAAGTCCATGCTTTGTTCTGATACATGGATTCTATCTCGGATTTCATAGCCTCGAGCCATTCGTCGGAATATGGGCCCACCATCGCTTCTCCATAGCTCGTAGGTTCATTGTTGTCTAGCAACATGACTTCCAAGACAGGATCACGCATTACTCTGAAGTAGTGCGCATCCTCGTCGTCCTACGAGGTTTGGTAGTGACTTGATCCGAAGTTTCATGATCACTATCATATGCTTCCACTTCAATTGGTGTAGGTGCCACAGGAACAACTTCCTGTGCCCTGCTACACACTAGTTGAAGCGACGGTTCAATAACCTTATCAAGTCTCCACCATCCTCCCACTCAATTCTTTCGAGAGAAACTTTTCCTCGAGAAAGGACTCGTTTCTAGAAGCAATTACTTTTGCTTCCAGATCTGAAATGGGAGGTATACCCAACTGTTTTTGGGTATTCTATGAAGATGCATTTATCCGCTTTAGGTTCGAGCTTATCAGCCTGAAACTTTTTCACATAAGCATCGCAGCCCCAAACTTTTAAGAAACGACAACTTAGGTTTCTATAAACGGTGTCGTCTCAACGGAATTGCGTGGTGCCCCTTTTAAAGTGAATGCGGTTGTCTCTAATGCCTAACCCATAAACGATAGTGGTAATTTGATAAGAAACATCATGGTATGCACCATATCCAATAGGGTGCAGTTATGATGTTCGGACACACCATCACACTATGGTGTTCCAGGCGGTATTAATTGTGAAACATCTTCCACAATGTCTCAATTGTGTGCCAAACTCGTATCTCAGATACTCATCTCTATGATCATATCACAGACATTTTATCCTCTTGTCACGACGATCTTCAACTTCACTCTGAAATTACTTGAACCTTTCAATAATTCAGACTAGTGTTTCATCAAGTAAATACACTCAGCATCTACTCAAATCATCT
>NW_025251508.1:0-2101 GCF_018294505.1 Triticum aestivum | reverse complement strand
GGACTTGAGAGAGCTCTCCAACGAGGAGACAGAATTGAGGAGGTGCTTGAAGAAGAAGTTACTAGGGTTGTGCTCCCTTGAAAGAACAATCGCGAGGCAAAGATCTCGGCTCTTGCAGTTGCGGGAAGGGGATGGAAACACGAGACTGTTCACCAACATGCAAGTCACAAGCAGCGGAAGATAATCATTAGGGTTGTACAGTATAATGGCCAGCTATACTCGGGTCAAGAGGAGGTGGCATCGGCTGTTGACGCATATTATAGTGCGGCGTTTGGTACATTGACCCCGAGAGAGCATACTATCAACTTGGCTGGCTTGGATCTGCCAAATCTCAACCTCTCGCACCTGAAGAAGCCATTCACAATGCAAGAAGTGGAGGATGTGATCAAAGCCATGCC
Organism: Triticum aestivum; assembly: GCF_018294505.1. Classification (NCBI taxonomy): domain Eukaryota; kingdom Viridiplantae; phylum Streptophyta; class Magnoliopsida; order Poales; family Poaceae; genus Triticum; species Triticum aestivum. Next base: position 1,703 of record NW_025251508.1, on the reverse strand, counting down.
TCCCGATAAGGTCCCAGGAACGGATGGGTTCACAGGCAGGTTTTATGCAACTTGTTGGAGCATTATAAAAGATGATTTCATGGTAGCCATGTGCTGCTTCTACAACGGTGATACAAGGAGCATGGTGGCTATAAATAAATCCCTTGTCACTCTGCTGCCGAAGAAGGACGGAGCGTTGGATGTGGGGGACTTCCAGCCTATTAACCTTGTGCATGGGGCACTACTAGAAAAAGGCCTACTAATGGCGCACCAGTTTTGCCTACTAATGGCGCACTACCAGTGCGCCATTAGTACCACGCCACTAGTATTTTTTACTAATGGCACACCATTGGTGCGCCATTAGTATCTGGTATACTAATGGCGCACCAAGCTGTGCGCCATTAGTATGTAACACCATGCGCCATTAGTATGCCTCCCGGTGGGCCATACGAAACCATGTGCTTTGTCATACTAATGGCGCACTCTGTGGTGATGCGCCATTAGTATCCTTTGGCATACTAATGGCGCACCTGGAGGTGATGCGCCATTAGTATGAATATTTGTTTTTTTTACTTTTCTGATTTTTGCACAGGTTACAAAATATATTATTGGACAGAATTTAGACAGCAGCACACAGCAACATCAGATTCATCGAATACAATAGAAGATTAGTCTCCGAATACAATTCATCATATTAGTCTCCAAATTCAAAAGACCGAACAAAGATAAAACATTACAAGTCTCAAGACCGCGAGTATTGAGTTTGTCTTCACATTACAAGTCGATATCGATCATCTAAACTACCATCACATAGAATAGAGCTGCGGTCATCACGATGAGCATCATCGTGATCAAACTGGTCTTCATCCGGTTCCTCCAACGCTCCCTCCTCTCTCCCGCTAGATAGTGGGCGTATCTAGATTCGGCCTCCGCCCTAGTGGTGTACCCTTTGTAACTGTTACCGCTGAAACGATGAACCTGTCTCCGACACTCCTCCCAGTCGTTGTAGACTCTGGGAACCTTACCCTTGTACACGACATACGACGGCATCTCTATGCACAAGCCAAACAACAGACAATACATAAGCAATATGTAAGTATGCAACAAAAGGATCAAAAGAGAAAAGCAAGACATTAATAGCACGATTCATGGTCCTACTAATAAATAGCATCGATTACATCTAAGTTGAACGACTGTCCAAACCAAAGAGACATACGAATTCATTAAAGTTTAATTACAACATGAGCCAATCAATGTTTCAGAACTACACATCACTACTTTCGACTCGACTCATCGAATAGGAGCGTGGATGAAGCCGCCGTCTGTCGTGATGGTCATGAAATCGCGGTCGTTGTCACCCTGCATTTGTAGCGTTCCATCTATCTCACTGTTGGACGGTTGATATCTGCGGAAGAACTGCCCCGAGGTATGAAGGACATCTTCATGGATGATGTTTGCAAACTCCGACTGGATGCGAAAGAATTCTTGTCTAAGGTCCGCGTCCTGGGTTGCCGACAACCTCACGGCCCAATATTTGAGACTATCTGGTAGCAGAAGGTGATGATGGTCCCTTACGATCGCCCGCATGTGATGGAGGGCGTAGTAGGCATCCTTTTGACCGCCAGGCGGCTGGTTGACGCAGCAGAACTTCGTATTGTGTGAGAAGGTGTGCTTGCCGTACTTACGAACTGCCTTGGTGAAGGTGCCTCTAGATTTGGCGTAGC
>NW_025251507.1:0-2102 GCF_018294505.1 Triticum aestivum | reverse complement strand
GCCGAACTAGTGCACCTATACAATTTACCATTGTATTGGGTGTGTTGGGGACACAAGAGACTCTTTGTTATTTGGTTGCAGGGTTGTTTGAGAGAGACCATCTTCATCCTACGCCTCCTACGGATTGATAAACCTTAGGTCATCCACTTGAGGGAAATTTTCTACTGTCCTACAAACCTCTGCACTTGGAGGCCCAACAACATCTACAAGAAGAAGGTTGTGTAGTAGACATCAAGCTCTTTTCTGGCGCAGTTGCCGGGGCGGTTAGTGCTTGAAGAGAAAATTTATATGTATTGTGCGGTGAATTGCATTGAAAATCCTTATATTGCCAACTACATAAAGAAAAGAAAACAAATAGAAGATGAAGAGAATACTAATGAAAGGGAAGAGGCTTCCCAGTACCCTCCTATTATTTCTTATGATGAATCAGGTAATGAGGAGGAGCCTCCTATTCAACCAATCTCATTAATAAGGAGCTCCAAAAAGAGGATTGAACCCACACATGATGTGGTGAAGAAGAAGAAAAGAAAAAGGAAGAGATGTAAAAAGATATATCCCCCAAATAGTGCTGCTCCTATTACTATTGTGCCTCATGAAAATATAATTGTGGAAGATAATGATACTTCTTATGATCTTGAAAATCTTTTTGGCACTTGCTTGGAAGAATATGATAATTGCTATACTATTGGTGCTATCCATACTATTAATGATGAGAGTGATTATGCTTATGATATGAAAAGGCCCAAGCTTGGGGATGCTATGTTTGATGAAGATGATGTTTTTGAGAATATATTTGCTGCAATTAATGTTTGTCCCAAGCTTGGGGATTCTACGTTTAATGAAGATGATATTTTTAGTCTCCCAAGTTTTGATATGCAAGTTTATAATGATGATAGCATGCCTCCTACTTATGATGATTATTGTGATGATACTTATGCTATAAAAAGTAGTGATTATATTTATAAAACTTGTCATGATTATGATTACCCCTTTTATGAACATTACTCTTTTAATGTGGAAACAATTTATAATATTCAAGTCTCTTATGATACTCCCACTATCCTGAATGAGAAGAATTTTGCTTATGTGGAGAGTAGTAAAGTTTCTATGCTTGTAGATCATGAAAAGAATGCTTTAGGTGCTGCTTATATTGTTGAATTCATTCATGATGCTACTGAAAATTATTATGAGGGAGGAACATATGCTTGTAGGAATTGCAATAATATCAAGTTTCCTCTCTATGTGCTTAAAGTTTCGAAGTTATGCTTGTTTTACCTTCCTATGCTAGTTGATTATTGTTCCCACAAGTTGTTTGCTCACAAAATTCCTATGCATAGGAAGTGGGTTAGACTTAAATGTTCTAGTCATATTCTTCATGATGCTCTCTTTATGTTTCAATTCTTATCTTTTATGTGAGCATCATTGAAATCATCATGCCTAGCTAGGGGCGTTAAAACGATAGCACTTGTTGGGAGGCAACCCAATTTTATTTTTGTTCCTTACTTTTTGCTCCTGTTTAGTAATAAATAATACATCTAGCCCCTGTTTAGATGTGGTCTTCTGATTTTAATTAGTGTTTGTGCCAAGTAGAACCTTTGGGAAGACTTGGGGAAAGTGTTGTTGATCATGCTGTAAAAAACAGAAACTTTAGCACTCACGAGAATTGCTGCCATTTTTATTTGGAAAGTGCTATTTAGTTAATTATTTTTGAAGATGATTAATAGATAAATTCCTCAGGTTCAGAAATTTATTTGAGAATTTTATGAGTTCCATAAGTATACGTTTGATCCAGATTACTACAGACTGTTCTGTTTTTGACACATTCTGTTTTTCATGTGTTGTTTACTTATTTTGATGAATCTATGGCTAGTAAAAGAGTTTATAAACCATAGAGAAGTTGGAATACAGTAGGTTTAGCACCAATATGAATAAATAATGAGTTCATTACAGTACCTTGAAGTGGTGATTTATTTTCTTAACGGAGCTTACGAGTTTTCTGTTAAGTTTTGTGTTGTGAAGTTTTCAAGTTTTGGGTAATGATTCGATGGACTATGGAATAAGGAGTGGCAAGAGCCTAAGCTTGGGGATGACCAAGGAACCCC
>NW_025251506.1:1399-2102 GCF_018294505.1 Triticum aestivum | reverse complement strand
GGGGTAGTTAGGCCCTAATGACTGGCCACGTCGGCTCCTGCCGGAGTTTCGCCGGCGGCGACCATTAGCGCGGCGGCGAGAGTGGTTTTGGCCACTCCGGCGACCAAATGGGCCGCGGAGGGCATCTAGGAGGAGCTGGGGACGAGCCGAAGCTCCTGGTGGAGTCGGTTGCGCTCGGGGCGGCCGGGGTTCGCCGGAATGGAGCCCGAGGCGGCTGCCGGAGCTCGGGTTTGGGCGGAGCGGGGTTACGGGGCGCTAGGGGGCTGGCTGAGGGGCTATGCGGACTCCTGGGGCAGCTAGGAGCACGCTAGGCTCGTCGGACTGGCCGCAGCAGCACGTCAGTGCCATGCCCGGCGTCCATGGCGGACGGCGGCGCTCGGGAATGTGGCCGGGGTGCTACGGCACGGGAACGAACAAAATGGAGGAGGGGAAACAGAGTGGAGCTCACAGGGGTTGCGACGGTGGCCTCGGGGAGCTCGCGGAGGCGTCGGAGGCGGCGAATTTGACCGCGGCGAACTTCGGTGGCCAGCGACGGAAACAGCGATGGTGGCGGCGTTGCGGGGCTTCCGGAGGGCCGCGGGTCGGTGGGGAGGAAGGAGGGGGTCGAGGCGGAGCTCGCAAGCATGGCGAGGGGTCGAGGGGGAGACGGTGGCTGCGGTGGTGCTCGTCGGTGGCGGCAGGCGCATTCAGTGAGCGAGAGGGA
>NW_025251506.1:0-1324 GCF_018294505.1 Triticum aestivum | reverse complement strand
CGAGAGGGAGAGGCAAACAGGGGGGGAAGAGGGGCACGGGGAGAGGGGAGCGGTGCAGGGGGTGCGTGGCGTCGTCCGGGGCGTCGCTGGGGAGGCCAGGGAGGAAGCAGGAGGTGGCTAGGGGGGGGAAGCAGGAGGTGGCCGGGCAGCGTCGGCGAGCGCCACGCCTCGCCTCTGCTCGTCCTCCTGGCAGAGGGGGAAGAGGACAAAGGAGGAGGAGGTGGGCTGGGCCGGTTGGGGGAGCTGGGCCGGCTCTGGTGGGCTGCACGGTGAGGCCAGGTAAGCTGTGTTCTTTTTATTATTTACTGTTTTCTATTTTCTGTAGTTTGTTTTGATTTAGTTTAGCAACTAAATCATTTAAATAAATTCTGTAGATTTTTATGTGGCTTGCCAAAATATATACAAAGCCACTCACAAACTTCCAGAATTATTGGAGTCATATTTAATATATATTAAATATAAATCCAAAGCAAATAGTTATTGGATTAATTCAAATGGCCCAAAACAATTAACTCTGAGATACCAAAAATATTGTTTTGAGTTTTACCTCCTTGCAATATTTTCAGAGACTAAGAGGAACATTTCCTTGGACACATTTGAGAAGATTTAATTGTTGGTTATTTTTAGAGGTTTCTGAGGCTTTGAAAATTCCTCAATTCAAATTTCATTTGAATTTAAACATAATGCTCACATGAAGCTAGGCTAGAGCAATGCCTGAAGCTAGGGATGTGACAACTCACCCCCACTAAACAAGAATCTCGTCTCGAGATTCAAGCGTAGGGTAGGATGAAGGGGAAACGCAACTAGTATAATCTTCATGATCCAGGGTGCACTTCATAGAAACGTTGATTCGAACACCATCTTTGTCTTGTCGTCTTGCTCTGAGAACTCCAGCTAATCATGACAAGAGGAGGAAAGGAAAACTCTGGAAGGATCGGTCTTCTCGAAGATCGAACAACTCAGGATTATCTCCCGGAATGAGACATAGAACCATCTCTCGAGTTGAGACACGAGATACACATCCATAGGAATGGAGTGAAGCAGATGACGAAGGTTCACTAGGTAGACCACAATTTCACGCTTAAGGTGGTAATCGGTTGTCAACGTAGCGAGGAGTTGAATTTCCATGATACCATAACGATACACCTTAGGGAAGGTGACTCGAAGATACATCCCCTTAAGTGGCAAAAAGAATTACTTTTGATTCAAAGATCATTGAAACTCTTTAAACCAGCCTAAGACAATTCTCGAGCGATCGTTTGGAGGGGGTCAGTAGAATGGTATACTCAGACTTGGATGATGTGGATTACCTTGTTGAAGACAA
>NW_025251505.1:0-2102 GCF_018294505.1 Triticum aestivum | reverse complement strand
CAACGAACGTTAAGCGTGCGGACCCTACGGGTTCGAGAACTATGTAGACATGACCGAGACACCTCTCTGGTCAATAACCAATAGCGGGACCTGGATGCCCATATTGGCTCCTACATATTCTACGAAGATCTTTATCGGTCAGACCGCATAACAACATACGTTGTTTCCTTTGTCATCGGTATGTTACTTGCCCGAGATTCGATCGTCGGTATCTCAATACCTAGTTCAATCTCGTTACTAGCAAGTCTCTTTACTCGTTCCGTAATACATCATCCCGCAACTAACTTATTAGTTGCAATGCTTGCAAGGCTTATAGTGATGTGCATTACCGAGTGGGCCCAGAGATACCTCTCCGACAATCGGAGTGACAAATCCTAATCTCGAAATACGCCAACCCAACAAGTACCTTCGGAGACACCTGTAGAGCACCTTTATAATCACCCAGTTACGTTGTGACGTTTGGTGGCACACAAAGTGTTCCTCCGGTAAACGGGAGTTGCATAATCTCAATCATAAGAACATGTATAAGCCATGAAGAAAGCAATAGCAACAAACTAAACGATCAAGTGCTAAGCTAACGGAATGGGTCAAGTCAATCACATCATTCTCCTAATGATGTGATCCCGTTAATCAAATGACAACTCATGTCAATGGCTAGGAAACATAACCATCTTTGATCAACGAGCTAGTCAAGTAGAGGCATACTAGTGACACTCTGTTTGTCTATGTATTCACACAAGTATTATGTTTCTGGTTAATACAATTCTAGCATGAATAATAAACATTTATCATGATATAAGGAAATAAATAATAACTTTATTATTGCCTCTAGGGCATATTTCCTTCAGGCCACAGCGCGGTACTCGGCTTCGGCGCTAGAGCAAGAGACCGTGTGTTGCCACTTGGACGACCAAGAAATGAGGTTGTCACCGAGGTAGACGCAGAAGCCTAACGTAGAGCATCGAGTGTCGGGGCAACCAGCCTAGTCGGCGTCAGTGTAGGTGACCATGGAGTCCGGTGAAGATGAGTAGAGCTGGAGTCCATGAGAGCATGCCCTTGACGGAGCGCAAGATGCGCTTGATGGCCGCAAGGTACTGCTCACGAGGGTCGTGCATGCGAAGACATGCCTGTTGAACGGCATACGCGATGTCGAGTCGCGTGAAGGTGAGGTACTGCAGAACCTCGACGAGACTCCAGTACTTAGTGGGATCGACCACGGGAGGGCCGGCGGTGGCAGCGAACTTTGGCGACGTGTTGACCGGTGTTGTGGCGGACTTGCAAGCAGTCATGCCGGGCCTGTCTAGAATTTCCCCGGCGTACTTGGCTTGCGAGAGGTGCATGTCGAAGGAGTCGCGGGTGACCGCGATCCCGAGGAAGTAGTGGAGAGTGCCCATGTCGGTCATGGCAAACTTGGAGCAGAGAGAGGTCGTGATCCTGTCGAGGAGGCGGTGAGGACGATGTCGTCCACGTAGAGAAGGAGGAAGGTCGTGCTTTCCGCACACTGGAGGACGAACGATGAGGTATTTGAGCGTGAACACGTGAAGCCAATCGAGGTGATGAAGGTCGCGAAGCGCTGGTACCACGCATGAGGAGCCTGCTTGAGACCGTAGAGCGAATGGTTCAGCCGACAGACATGCTCGGGGTGAGTAGAGTCGAGGAAGCCGGTGGGTTGACGACAGTAGATGACCTCAGCAAGTGAGTCGTGGAGGAAGGCGTTCTTAACGTCGAGCTGTCGGTCTCCTAATTGAGAGAGAGCACGATGGAGAGTATGATGCGCACCGTGGCCGGTTTAACAACCGAACTGAAAGTCTCGTCGAAGTCCATGCCTTGCTCTTGAGAAAAACCGCGAAGCACTCAATGTGCTTTGTAGCGGTCGAGGGAGCCGTCGGGCTTGAGCTTGTGGCGAAACACCCACTTGCTGGAGAAGATATTGGCGTTCTGAGGCGGTGGCACAAGATTCCAAGTGTTGTTGCTGAGGAGTGTGCGGTATTCCGCGGTCATTGCATCAAGCCAGTTGGGATCCTTGAGAGCAGGACGGGCAGAGGTAGGAACCGGTGAGTACCTTATGGATGTCGGAGGTGCTGCGCGTGCGATGAATAGGC
>NW_025251504.1:0-2102 GCF_018294505.1 Triticum aestivum | reverse complement strand
AAAACTGCAGGAAAAGAACAGAGGAGCATGTTGCCGCACCCATCCATTTTGACAATATAATGGTACAGGAGATCCTACATATATTTTTAATTTTATTTTTAGGTAAGGAGCTGCTGCAACACACAATTCATATATGTCGAATAACTGATAAGATGTAAAAGTTTGATCAACCAACTTTTTGTTTGGCTGCTGTATTCATTTCTAGAACTATTTATTTTGCTTGTGCGTAGCACATATTGTCCTTTGTTATGACTACCTTATGTTGTACGACGGCAATGCGACACACTTTTATGTTTTTTCCATGAAATGGTGAAGGTAGTATGCCCAATAGACACCGATAAGGCATGTTTTACCTTATCAAGACTCTTAAGCTTGTTTCGCATTGATTTCCGACTATTATGCGATATGTCAAATGCAAGTCTGAGTTATGAAAAAAGAGAATTAACTATTGGGACTTCATAACCAACCAAAGGACTGAAAATAAAGATTATACAACATGCCGAAGCCAGAGATTTGTAGGAGTGCGTTTACTCTAGAGATGGCAAATGGTGTGAAATATGAATCCTCGACAATTACAACACCAGCAAGCTTATTTAAAATTAGGAATGTTATTTGTGCATCTGCTTCATAAGGAACACCAATAGTCTTTATTATTCATCAATATATGAACTGCATATTGCATGTTTTGTCTCTACTCTTATAAAAAAACAGAGTTGGTGATGACGGTGTGCCTGTCATCCTGCAATATAGGATGTCCGAATTATATCTGATGGATAGGAAGGAAACTATGGTAATTTTGCAAAATGATACCCACACCCCTCTCCCACAAGATAAACTACTCATACGAATGCATCGTGATGTTCCGTGCAACGCATGGGCATCTTGCTAGTATTAAAATATATGCAAGTCAACCAAACCATTATTCCCCCTCCTCTCACATTGCATCGAATTTGCATGTGTACCTGAATTAGCTTAGAAGCTATTTTGGTGGACTATTGATAACACTCGACAGCAGCACATGAATGCTCAGCTGCTTCATGTTCACTGGCACACTAAGAATTTCCTTACGTAGCCTGAATGATGGTGTCATTAGGATCCAGTAATAGCATGAAAAGAAAAGAAATGCATTGAAAAAGTAAATGTAGTTCCGGCACCCCTCAAATGATCCACTGTGGCTACCAGATCTAAATAACATCAACGTGTGCTAACCTGAAGAGCTAATTTGAAAGCAGAAGAGGGGAAGGTATAACCTGGAAGTTACAGGGGATGAATTTTCATATGTCAAACAGCCCCTATATCCATTATAAGTCCCACAAAAATTTGGAACAACCAGAGAACAATTATCAAGCATTTGTGATGCCCTATCGTTCATACACTCTTCATAGATAATTAGAAAACGAAGAGGTTACTAATTTTTCATGTTGTGCTAATCTCCTACTCCCTTGCATCCTCTAGAATCTGAAACAGATACATTAATTCTGGACAAGACACCTCATGGTTCAATCAGGGTTCGACATGGATGAATTTGCACAATATCCAGGTCGGAAGACAGATCGGACTTGCAGCGAGAAGGTGACATGGGTTGTGAAGGAGCTCCTTATGCGGGAGCCACGGCCACCACCGGCGGCTCAGGCCCACATCTCATTGACTCTCTTCAGCTTCATTGGCCAAGTCGCCACCACGGCTGCCATTGTGGCCGCACACCCGCCATGGTCGTCGCCTCTCCATAGCTCCTCAATCTCACTCGCAAAAAAAGCTCATCAATCTATATTCTGTACAGAGAGCACTCTGCATTCAGTTGGGACATGAGAGTAGAAAACCAACATCAATACAATATGAATTCCAAATTTGTTGGAGAATGATCTGGTAGAAGGGAAAGAGGAGAAGATGAAACAACAAAAGGGGTGGAGTTGGCACAGCCGGCTGGAGGAGTCTATGGACGCGAAATCGACATGGTAACTGATCTATAATTATCCCCCGCAGGTGAGTGGCGTGGATCACGCGTCATTGAAGTCCTGTAACGGCTGGACTTCAATCTATAGCGATGGTCGCTTCTCTCATTACATCACCCTGGCATCGCCCCGAGAACCCTCTCGGCAGAA
>NW_025251503.1:0-2102 GCF_018294505.1 Triticum aestivum | reverse complement strand
AGTAGAGCATTGTTGGTCAAGCAGAGGATACAATGTACCAAAGGCATTTTGTATCAGGGGAAAGAACTCACAAGGTGATTAATTATGAAGGACACTATCGGATAATAATCCAACAGTGGATATGGCGATCCACAACGGGGCTGACGTGAGTATCGGTACTCAACCAGAAGAAGAAGAATGCAAGGAGATCAGAAGATAGAAACAACTGACTAATTCAAAGCTTAATTGCAAAGGAATTATGAATTCCATGTCAAGGGATCAGAAGCAATGCTCTGATTAGGAATGGGTAAGTTGAATAGCCTTAGGGTACAATCAACGACAATTGGATTGGTCGAGAACCAATTCCAGTTAAAAGAATGGAAGCTCAGCCGGAAAAGTAATTTATAAGGATCAATGATGGTTGCGTGTATTCGCAAACATATTGAGTCAACAGACTCAAAATGGTAATGACAAGGAATGTCAATATGACTATGAGACTTATGGGATTATCCATAATGCAAGCAAGCAAGAATTTCAAGAGCCAAGGCTCCAGAGGATTTTCGGAAGATCGAATATTATTTTGAAGACTTTTGTGACACAAATGAACAACTGGGGTTGAGCGGATACTCGACAAGTGTGAGGATTTATTTGAAGGGGTATTCATGTGGCAAAGAACTGCTAGGCAGTAGGCACAAGGTATTCTCGGAACAATAAAGAAAACTTCGGGGTATCTTGTAATAACAAGATCAATGGGGGATGATCGTATGAATGGCAAGTGTAAGTAGTTATCCATACGGATTTATCGGTGGTCAGGAATAGCAAAAGTGATGGGCACAAAGTCTCGAGAGAACATCAGATAGTAACTTCGGAATCTTCTAATTAGCAGACGATCATCTGAAGTGAGGGGCTCTCCGGGAGAAAGCACTTGCGAGAACCTAAAGTTAGTTTTGTTTTTGGCAAATTCATTTAACCCGAATAGAAGAGAGTTCAGAATCCCAGAGTAAAGATCGAGGAGTAAAAGATCCTAATACCACCCAATGGCGACGTGGGCCCGTAAGGCACACAGCCAAGTTAGTAAAAGTTTTTGCAATGTCTAGACTCGACTTCGGCCAAGGAGTGTGGAAGGGGGATTCCTACAGGCAGTCGGCTCTGATACCAACTTGTGACGCCCCCGATTTAATCGTACACTAATCATGCACGCAAATGTGTACGATCAAGATCAGGGACTCACGGGAAGATATCACAACACAACTCTACAAATAAAATAAGTCATACAAGCATCATAATACAAGCCAGGGGCCTCGAGAGCCCGAATACAAGTGCTCGATCATAGACAAGTCAGCGGAAGCAACAATATCTGAGTACAGACATAAGTTAAACAAGTTTGCCTTAAGAAGGCTAGCACAAACTGGGATACAGATCGAAAGAGGCGCAGGCCTCCTGCCTGGGATCCTCCTAAACTACTCCTGGTCGTCGTCAGCGGGCTGCACGTAGTAGTAGGCACCTCCGGGATAGTAGTCGTCGTCGACGGTGGCGTCTGGCTCCTGGACTTCAGCATCTGGTTGCGACAACCAGAAAGAAAGGAAAGGGGAAAAAGGGGGGAGAAAGCAACCGTGAGTACTCATCCAAAGTACTCGCAAGCAAGGAACTACACTACATATGCATGGGTATATGTGTAAGGAGGCCATATCAGTGGACTGAACTGCAGAATGCCAGAATAAGAGGGGGATAGCTAGTCCTATCGAAGTCTACGCTTCTGGCAGCCTCCGTCTTGCAGCAGGTATAAGAGAGTAGATTGAAGTCCTCCAAGTAGCATCTCCAAGTAGCATCTCATAGCATAATCCTACCCGGCGATCCTCTCCTCGTCGCCCTGCGGAAAAGCGATCACCGGGTTGTCTGTGGAACTTGGAAGGGTGTGTTTTATTAAGTATCCGGTTCTAGTTGTCATAAGGTCAAGGTACAACTCCAAGTCGTCCTGTTACCGAAGATCACGGCTATTCGAATAGATTAACTTCCCTGCAGGGGTGCACCACATAGCCCAACACGCTCGATCCCATTTGGCCGGACACACTTTCCTGGGTCATGCCCGGCCTCGGAAGATCAACACGTCGCAGCCCCACCTA
>NW_025251502.1:0-2102 GCF_018294505.1 Triticum aestivum | reverse complement strand
ATTTTTTTTTTACTTTTCAACAAAGTTGGGAGTACACGCTTCAAAGGACGGAGGGAGTATCTTCGGAGCTGCTCAAAAACTTCTCTTGTCTTGACCCAAGAAACCCCTTTTGTAGATACAATGTGAATAAGCTTGCTAGACTCACACAGATTTATCACGAGGATTTCGCAGATTATGAACGTGAACATATAGTTGATAACCTTGAGCTATTCATTATCCATATGAGAAGAATTGAAGACTTTAGAGCTTGTCATGATATTGCAAGCCTAGCTAAAAGGATGGTTGAACTTCAAAGGAATGTTATGTTTCCTGCCGTTTATCACCTCATTGAGTTGGCATTGCTACTACCGGTAGCGATGGCAACAGTTGAAAGAGCCTTCTCATCAATGAAAATCATCGACACTGAGTTGTGCAGCAAGATGTCTGATGCCTGGTTTAATGACTTGATGGTGTGTTACATTGAGTGAGAGATCTTCAAAAGTATTGATCTTCGTAAAATTATGGAAGATTCTCAGAAGGAGGGTAGTGCATTGACATTGCCCGGGTCTTCTAGACGCCATTAAAAGCTGTACTATCAGTATGTTTTAGGTTGTTTTCCTATTGAAACATGTTGGTATTTGGTTAGTCGTTTTTAGTGTGCATTGTTTGTTTATTGACTCCTTTGATTCGCATAAAAATAATCTTAGTGAGACTTCGCTCCACCTTAAAAAACAAATCATGATCCGTCTCTTGGATAATTCTATGCAAAAAATCAACATTTGTCCCTCTTCAGTAAGGAAAAGGAGACGTGACCCCTCTCGGTGTTTATCTCTTGGAGGTCGACGGCTGTATGCACACAAGTATTTGGATATGTATGCATATTTGCCGGCCGAGCGGGTATTAGGGGAGGTACAAATGCAGGCGTATGGGTATTCGTGTGTATCGTACGACGGTACGACCCAGCGGCGACGTCCACGGAGATGCCAACTGCACGGAGTCGTGTGCAGGTTAGCTTAAATCCATACATGATCAGAACGTGAGTAGTGTAGGTCGTAACATGCATGTGATTAAAAAAAAATATATACGTGCACCCATGCATCAGTACGTGAGGTACGTGAGGCCAAGCTGGAGACCCGCTTTTTTTCGTGTACCAGTTCATCAGTACGTGAGGTACGTGGGGAACGCTGAGATGCTTTGAGATTCGGTTCATCACGTGTCACACAGAGAAGCCGGTCTTCAACTTGAGTCCATACGACCCGGTCGTATAGGATTATTTTCGGTGAAGGATAACGCTGAGATGCTTTGAGATTCAATTCAGCACGTGTTATGCAGAGAAGCGGGTCTCCAGCTTGAGTCCATACGACCCGGTCATATAGGATTATTTTCCAGCTAGTCAATCTGTGTATATACACGTAGGTCCACATCAAAATATCAAACATGGACGTGTATAACTTGTACTTAGGAAATTCCTTCATATCTAAAAATAAATTAAATGTCCCTCAAAAAAGTTTAAACGAGTTCCATAATGAAAGAAAAAAACCTCGCCGAACACATGAATTGATACACCTATTTAAACATGAGGGTTTGCGCGGGTGTTGGGGGGGGGGGCATTGGCCCCCTTAGCCCCAATGAAGTTCCACTGAGATCAATGTTGGTGCAGTCCTGATAACAAAAAAAAATAGAGAAGAAATCACCCCCTTCTCCCCAATCATTTGTACTGAACTCATATTTTCAGAACAAAATTCATGAGCGGCATGTTGTGCTATCACATCAAAATTGCTAGCCATCAAGGATAACTATGAGCGTGCGATGGTTCTAAAATCGGCGACGCATGACCAAAACAGCTAAAATCGAAGCGCGGCGGGATAACAAAAACATATGAAAATAATAATTGTTTAGCTTGCACTAAGACCGAGGACGGCGCAGAGGCGGCAAAAATTGCTCAATACCTGGATCTACGAGCAACACTGATACCCCCCCCCACCCCACCCCACCCCGACCGATGTTTGACTGATTGCGAGACCGGCGAGAGTCTCCGCCGACCTCCTGTCCATACCACCCCTCTCCCACCTACCGTCATTCCCGGGCAACACGAATCCCTCCTACCAACACTACTCGTCGGC
>NW_025251501.1:0-2102 GCF_018294505.1 Triticum aestivum | reverse complement strand
AAAAAAGGGCTTCAGGCCATACACAACGATAGTGTAAATAAATAAGGATGCTTCAACGTCAAAGCTGGCGTACTAGCACATCATGCATAAAGTTCGGAGTTCCCACGTGAATAAACAAAGTACTGCTACATTTGAAGTGAAACTGAGTACTGAACCTAAAATGATTCAAAGGGAAATGATAAATTGAAATGGCCAAATAATAGTAAAAAAAACTAAGCCAAGTCTAGGCCTTCTCAAGGAGCTTGCCAGTTCTGCAGGCTGTTCAACAACTGACTTGCTTCAGTCTTTAATTTTGCCGTCTTTTGTTCAAATTCAGCAAGCCTGGTACGCTTGCCGGCGTTGGTGTCCTGTAGACTCTTCACCAAATCCTCCAGTTCATATTCATGGGCATTATGTGCTTGTCAGCGTTGTTCCCTCTCTAGTTTAAGCTTCTGCAAACTGGCGATAGCCTCCTCAAGCTGCACCTTAAGCGCTGCTTCCTGCACCTCCATGTCAGCACACTTCTTGTCTAGGTCAGATAAGTCCCTAATTGCAGCCTCGGAAACTTCGTGGCCCGACTTAATTTTAAGCCCGACTTCAGCAGCAACATGTTCATCTCGCTCGGATCCATTCGTGAACTCAGTCTGGCCAACCTCCAATTTCTTGGAAAGGTCAATAAGCCCGACCAACATGGCATGCACCTTAGCTACCTCAGGTACTTGCGTGGGCAGTGTCGGAGAAACGCTCTCAAGCATGATGCGCTGCTTGGGATCACCAAGGGTAGAGTCGTTCAGTCCTTCGAGGGCTCGTTTCACCATGATATCCGTGGCATCTATAAACGTGTCTTTGACAAAGCTGCAGTCCATCTGTGCGCCTTCCCCTGATACGATCGTCATTACAGGGTCTTGCGAATGGTAATTTTCTTGTTCGCAACCTAAAAAAAATAAGTGAAGAGTCATGAAAATTTGATGATAATGATGGTTCATAGACACGGCAAATTAAATAAATGCATAAGTAAATAACCTACCAGGTAAAGTTGACAAGAAATCAAGAGCATTAGGGGTATGGGGCATAACTTTAGTCACACCCGGGCTGGAAGGTGGACGACTTGCGCCACACTCGCCAATGGTATAATCCTCGACGGATAAATCGAGAGGTCACCAAGGCCATGGTCCTTTTCTCCCGTGAGAAAGTGATCAAAATCTTCATCATTAACCAAGTTACTGAGTTCAACATCTAATGACGGACCGTCCAATGTTATTGGTTCAGAAAAATCACATCCATGGGAAAAGTCAAGTTTGCGCTTGAGGGGGTTCCTCGCTTCCTTGTCAGCATGAGTTGGCGATAAATTTCTACGCTTCTGTCCACTGGTGGCTGGGGCAGTTTCTGGAGGATCATCACTACCCACTAGTACTGGATGAGCAGAGGAAGAACCAACTACAACAACAGGCTTTGGTACGCCACTTTGCTGCAGCCACATATATAAAAGGATAATATTATTAGTACTGGTTAGTACAATAAAGAAACAGATAAATTTTATGCGGGACATTAGTTCATCTCTTTGGATTTCATGGGTTGAGTAGCGGCAACGTCTTGTAAGTAGCTATGGAGGTTTGGCATCCAATGATCTTTGACACGTGCTTCCTCCTGTTCAATGACACCAATATGCTGGTCCTGGTGCTCATCAGCCACCCTTCTTACTACCTTAAAGTCCTCATCAGACAATGGACGAACTCTAATACGGCGTTGCAGTGCGGACCTAATTTTTCTCCTTTCATTATAAGGGATCTTCCCATTCAAATTACCATTGCGAAGTTGGTCAAATACATCAGCGAATGGCTTCAGAAATTCATGTAGCCAATTTGCCCACGCCACAGATGAGTCACCGATGCGAGAATCGTCTGGAATGGGGCGTGGATCCTCCGCATCCAGCAATAAATGAAGCCAAAAAGCATATGAAATACCAATATCATGTCTTGTATACATACTGGTGAGGGGAGGAAAAGGCACCACTTGGTCAAGCCTAAATTGTCTTGCTACTCTGTCAGGATGATAAGGTTCTGCTATAAATTCTTCAACACGCCTCCATGGAAGCATACCCCGACGTATGGAAATTTGGAAAA
>NW_025251500.1:0-2102 GCF_018294505.1 Triticum aestivum | reverse complement strand
ATCATGCATATAATTAACGAGAAGTTAGTTATATTTACCTAAAGAGAGACGATAAGATTATCTCGAGCTAGTCGTCGATCAATCGCACGGCCGACCGACCATGTAGGTTGGTGGGCGCCATTAATGGAGAGTGGTGAAAAATGTAATGCAAGTGTGTGAGCAGGTGGAGGAGAGAGCTAGCTTAGGGGAGTATGTGTGGAGGCTAACAAGCTTAAACATCACCTAGCTAGATCTAACTACCTAATTTAAAATCATGAGAAAGAATTTGGTGTTTTCTCATAAACAAGAGAAGAGAGGAGGAAAATGAAGAGAGAGGAAGAAGAAGAGAAATAGCTAGATAGGGATGAATAAGCTAGGTTCACATGTGAATAGTGTTGGTACGTAATTAGTGGCATTCCGGACATAGCCAATGCCACCACTACTACATATATTCGTGGCGTGGGAACGTTAGCCACATCGGTGTTAAGTGGACCGGACAAAGCGCCCCGAAAGTGGACCCGCAAAATATGTCGGTGGCATCATGAAAACTACCACACCATAGCTATTAACTTTAGTGCTGGTGTTGAATGGTTTTGCGACGTCACCACTAAGTTACGCCTGGTTAGAATGTTGGGTCCCACATACAAGTGTCATCCAAGAAAATTCCAACGCCACCACTAAGGCATAGTGATGACATACGAAATATGCGACAAAACTACTATTTGAAAAAAGTTAGTGTTGGTGTTGATTAAAAATGGTGCGCCACCAACTAAAGTTGTGGCTACCCATTTCTCTGAAGGAAATATGCCCTAGAGGCAATAATAAAGTTATTATTTATTTCCACATATCATGATAAATGTTTATTATTCATGCTAGAATTGTATTATCTGGAAACATAATACATGTGTGAATACATAGACAAACAGAGTGTCACTAGTATGCCTCTACTTGACTAGCTCCTGAATCAAAGATGGTTAAGTTTCCTAACCATAGACATGAGTTGTCATTTGATTAACGGGATCACATCATTAGGAGAATGATGTGATTGACTTGACCCATTCCGTTAGCTTAGCACTTGATCGTTTAGTATGTTGCTATTGCTTTCTTCATGACTTATACATGTTCCTATGACTATGAGATTATGTAACTCCCGTTTATCGGAGGAACACTTTGTGTGCTACCAAACGTCACAACGTAACTGGGTGATTATAAAGGTGCTCTACAGGTGTCTCCAAAGGTACTTGTTGAGTTGACGTATTTCGAGATTAGGATTTGTCACTCCGATTGTCGGAGAGGTATCTCTGGGCCCACTCGGTAATGCACATAACTATAAGCCTTGCAAGCATTGCAACTAATGAGTTAGTTGCGGGATGATGTATTATGGAACGAGTAAAGAGACTTTCCGGTAACGAGATTGAACTAGGTATTGAGATACCGACGATCAAATCTCGGGCAAGTAACATACCGATGACAAAGGGAACAACGTATGTTGTTACGCGGTATGACCGATAATGATCTTCTTAGAATATGTGTGATCCAATATGAGCATCCAGGTTCCGTTAGTGGTTATTGACCAGAGACGTGTCTCGGTCATGTCTACATAGTTCTCGAACCCGTAGGGTCCACACGCTTAAAGTTCGATGACGGTTATATTATAATTTTATGTGTTTTGATGTACCGAAGGTAGTTCGGAGTCCCGGATGTGATCACGGACATGACGAGGAGTCTCGAAATGGTCGAGACATGAAGATTGATATATTGGACGACTATTCGGACACCGGAATGGTTCCGGGGGTTATCGGATATATACCAGAGTACCGGGGGGGTTACCGGAACCCCCCGGAGATTAATGGGACTCATGGGCCGAAGTGGTGGAAGAGGAGAGGCGGCCAAGGGGCAGCCGCGCGCCCCTCCCCCCCCCCCCCAAGTCCGAATTGGACAAGGAGGGGGGCGGCGCCCCCATTTCCTTTCCCCCTCTCTCTCCTTCCCTCTTCTCTCATACTCCAACAAGGAAGGGGGCAGTCCTACTCCCGGTGGGAGTAGGACTCCTCATGGGGCGCGCCAAGGGTAGCCGGCCCCCTCCCCCTCCTCCACTCCTTTATATACGGGGAGGGAGGCACCCC
>NW_025251499.1:1328-2102 GCF_018294505.1 Triticum aestivum | reverse complement strand
CCGGAGAGAAGAGGGGGGAGAAACAGTAAATACATAGCAAGCAAGTGCATAACAGGATAACAGGCAGAGCTAGACGTGTTCTACGCGGTAGGAGGTGATACCGGTGAAGGGGGGAAGCATCCGGGAAGTATTCCCGGGGTTCCGTGTTTTCGGGCAGAGGAGCCAGAGGGGGGGGAAGTTGCGAGTTCGATAGGTTAGGGGGGTGTGGCGGACGAACGGGTTGCGTATCCGAAATCGTCTCGTCGTTCTGAGTAACTTTCATGTAGAAAGTATTTTCATCCGAGTTACGGATTATTTTATATTAATTTTTAAAGTTTTAAATTATTTTCTAATTTATTAATTATTAATTAAATCAACATTATCCAGATTAGTGTTCGCTGACGTCGGCATGACATCAGCAGTCAACGTTGACCGTTGACCTGGTCAACCTGACAGGTGGGTCCCAATTGTCATTGCCTGAGTTTAACTAAATAGATTAATTAGCTTAATTACTTGATTAGGTTAACTAATTCTAATTAATTTAGTTAAACCCAATTAATTAACTTAATTAATTCACTAATTAATTAATTAATTATTTCTTTTACTAATTTCATTTTCATTTTCATTTTCATTTTTCTCCTCTGCTTTAATAAAAAAAACGTTCTGTTGTGTGGGGGGTGGGGCCCCCATGTCATTGGCCCCGAGGGGCAAACGGGCAAGCGGGCGCGCGGGGCGATGCCCGTTCGGGGCGCACCCCAGGAGGACACGGCGCCCGCGCCCGCGCCCGAGGCCAAC
>NW_025251499.1:0-1318 GCF_018294505.1 Triticum aestivum | reverse complement strand
ATTTTTCTTATATAATAGTTTATAGTTTTACAAAAAGTGAAACCCATAGCTAAAATAGAGTTACAATTATAACTACTGCCACGAAAGGTTTTATCCCTAAACAAAATAGTTT
Source organism: Triticum aestivum (assembly GCF_018294505.1). NCBI lineage: Eukaryota > Viridiplantae > Streptophyta > Magnoliopsida > Poales > Poaceae > Triticum > Triticum aestivum. The sequence goes on along the minus strand of NW_025251499.1, from coordinate 1,206 downwards.
AGTATTTTATAAAACCCAAAATGCATTTATTTAATTGTTTTAACTACTGTTTTAATCATTTTAGGGTATTAAAACATTTTATAAAAGTGGGGTTTCTTCACCACAATTAACTTCGCATTATTTGGCACAATTCGAATATTTTAGTTTTAAAGTTTGAAAACTTTTACCGTTTGATTTGATTTTGAATTTGAATTTGAATCAGTTTCGAACTAACGCGAGATTAGCAACAGTAATTGTGCTGACGTGGCATCATTAACAGTGGTTTACTGTAGCTTAAGTATCCGGGCGTCACACTTGATGTCATCGCCGATCCATTACATCTTCGTGGAGCCTCTCGACAAATTTGTCGTGATCATCATCAACATCTTGACTCCTTCCTGGATATCAATTGAATTCATGATGAGAAATACCATCCTTGCCCCTCGATGGTTTGTGTTATCATCTACCCCTTTATTGCCTTCCGTTCAACACAAACTTATTCGTGTTTTGTGTTATACCAGGAGACCCTTACTATCCCGCATCTGTTCTTCTTTGCCTTCGAGTATTACCATCTTTTATGTCAAGGATGTCGTGGGAAATTCACCACCCTTAAGAATTCTTGATACCAGTGATACTTATTAACATCACCATTATTTTCTTGGTCCCCGTGATATTTCTAACCGGAATACCGACAATGGAGCTATGACATGTGAATTCAAAACTTCTAGCAACCCCATTGCTTTGAAGTGAATGGGTGATAGTTCATTCTAAGTCCTTCGCTAATTGAATCACCATTCTGACATTGGTCGTGCAACCCAACCCATATTTCGGGTGCCCATTTCAACCAATGTTTAATTGTGTATGTTTTCCTCGAGCATACTTCCTTATATCATTTGATCTAACAAATGTTATCTCCTTGTTCACTTAATGGTGGAAATCCATCTTTTGAGAATCTCGGTGAATTGCCGTTGAGTTCACCAGACACCTCCTTGTCCTCTCCTTGGGTTAATGATGAACTCTTGCTAGTGGAAGTCACTTCATAGTTCATACCCCGAGAATCTTACAGTGTCATCCCGTCAATTGGTGTTGCACCTTTCTTCTCAGGCATCCTGAGCCTGAGGTATCCTGACACCAATCTTACCTGAATCTCCGTCAGATATGATGGTTAGGGCAACTTTCCAAGAGTTATGATATTGATCCTTTGATGACCCGGTAACATGATGTCAT
>NW_025251498.1:0-2102 GCF_018294505.1 Triticum aestivum | reverse complement strand
GGGCAAGACCGTGGTGGATTCAGGGAATAGTGGCGGCGGCGGCGCCATGGTTGTACACCAGCGCGTCGTCCGCGACACCGGCGGGGCCTGGCCCATGCTGATGCGCACGAACTACGCGGACTGGGCCCTCCTGATGCAAGTAATGCTGGAGGCGCGCCAGCTCTGGGTTGCCGTCAACGACGGGACGGCGGAGCGAGAAACAGATCGCACGGCAATGGAGTGCCTGCTGCGATCAGTGCCGCCGGAGATGACGTCCACGCTCGCCGTCAAGCCCACGGCGAAGGACGCATGGGGCACGATCAAGACAATGCGCCTGGGCGTGGCGCGCGTTCATGAGGCCAAGGCGACGTCAGTACGCCGCCAGTACGAGGCGATCAGGTTCAACGCCGCCGAGAGCATCGACGACTTCGGTATGCGCCTATCTTCTCTGGTAACACAACTTGAGCTGCTTGGTGACAAGATTGGCGAGCCCGCTGTCGTCCGCAAGTTCCTCTCAGTCGTTCCCAAGGCCTACTCGCAGATGGCGTGTGCGATCGAGACGCTGGTCGACCTCAATACGCTGGCGCTCGAGGAGCTCATCGGGCGGCTAAAGGCCGCCGAGGAGAGGTATGATCTGGACGGCACTCCCTCCGGGGGTGATGGCGGCGGTGGCAAACTGCTCCTCACGGAGGAGGAGTGGTTTGCGCGTCTGAAGCTGCGTGATGGGGACGGATCATCCGGCAGCAACGGCCGTCGCCATGGGCGCGGTAGAGGGCGCGGTCGCGGACGCGGCGGTCGTGGCCAGAATGGCGGTTGTGGCACCAGCAGCGGGGACAAGTCTAAAGACATCTGCCGCTACTGCAAGCAGGTGGGGCACTGGGCGCGCGAGTGCAAGGCCCGGTTCAAGGAGCAGCCGAAACCTCGTCCAGGCCGGCGGTGAGGACGAGGAACAGAGCCTACTGATGCCCCAAACCTGCGGGCTCTCCGACCACGACTCCGTTAGCACGAACGCCGCGCCAGTCCACCTCGTCGAGGACGCTGTCCAGGTTCACCTCGGGCATGAGGGGAGCAGCAGCGCCAGAAACGGCGTGTGGTACCTGGACACAGGCGCATCCAACCACATGACCGCTGATCGCACCGTCTTCGCCGAGCTCGACACGGCGGTCACCGGCACCGTCAAGTTTGGCGACGGCTCGGTCGTCAACATCTGCGGTCGGGGAACCATCCTGTTGGCGTGCAAGACCGGCGAGCACCGGGCAATCACTGGGGTGTACTACATCCCGCGCCTGCGCTCCCACATAATCAGCCTGGGCCAGCTCGACGAGAGCGGCTGCCAGGTGCTGATCCAGGACGGCGTCCTGCGCGTGCGTGACCGGGAGCGGCGCCTCCTCGCCAAGGTATAGAGAGCCCCAAATCGCCTGTACTCAGTTGCGTTACGAATCGCGCAGCCTGTGTGTCTTGCAGCGCACAACGGCGGGGACACGGCGTGGACCTGGCACGCGCGCTACGGGCATCTCAACTTCGACGCCCTGCGCAAGCTAGCGCGTCAGGACATGGTGCAAGGCCTGCCCGTGGTTGAGCATGTCGATCAACTGTGCGACGCGTGCCTGGCGGGCAAGCAGCGGTGCTCCACGTTCGCACAACAGGCCAAGCACCATGCACAGGAGCGGCTGGAGCTCGTGCACGGCGATCTCTGCGGACCGATCACGCCGACGACACCGAGCGGGAAGAAATACTTCCTCCTGCCGGTGGACAACGCCACCATGTTCATGTGGCTCGTACTGCTTGCAACAAAGGACGAGGCCTCAAGAGCGATCAAGCGCGTGCAAGCTCTCGCGGAGTCTGAATCAGGGCGCAAGTTGCGAACGCTGCGGACGGACCGCGACGGAGAGTTCACGTCCGGCTCCTTCACGGCGTACTGCGCCGAGCTGGGCGTCAGCCGCCACCTCACCGCCCCGTACTCACCACAGCGGAACGGTGTGGTGGAGCGTCGAAACGGCACAGTGGTGGGCATGTCCCGGAGTCTCCTGAAGGCCAAGTGCGTCCCCGGCGAGTTCTGGGGCGAAGCGGTCACGACAGCGGTGTTCCTATTGAACCGCGCGCCCACCAAGAGCCTGGACGGC
>NW_025251497.1:0-2102 GCF_018294505.1 Triticum aestivum | reverse complement strand
GGGCAAGACCGTGGTGGATTCAGGGAATAGTGGCGGCGGCGGCGCCATGGTTGTACACCAGCGCGTCGTCCGCGACACCGGCGGGGCCTGGCCCATGCTGATGCGCACGAACTACGCGGACTGGGCCCTCCTGATGCAAGTAATGCTGGAGGCGCGCCAGCTCTGGGTTGCCGTCAACGACGGGACGGCGGAGCGAGAAACAGATCGCACGGCAATGGAGTGCCTGCTGCGATCAGTGCCGCCGGAGATGACGTCCACGCTCGCCGTCAAGCCCACGGCGAAGGACGCATGGGGCACGATCAAGACAATGCGCCTGGGCGTGGCGCGCGTTCATGAGGCCAAGGCGACGTCAGTACGCCGCCAGTACGAGGCGATCAGGTTCAACGCCGCCGAGAGCATCGACGACTTCGGTATGCGCCTATCTTCTCTGGTAACACAACTTGAGCTGCTTGGTGACAAGATTGGCGAGCCCGCTGTCGTCCGCAAGTTCCTCTCAGTCGTTCCCAAGGCCTACTCGCAGATGGCGTGTGCGATCGAGACGCTGGTCGACCTCAATACGCTGGCGCTCGAGGAGCTCATCGGGCGGCTAAAGGCCGCCGAGGAGAGGTATGATCTGGACGGCACTCCCTCCGGGGGTGATGGCGGCGGTGGCAAACTGCTCCTCACGGAGGAGGAGTGGTTTGCGCGTCTGAAGCTGCGTGATGGGGACGGATCATCCGGCAGCAACGGCCGTCGCCGTGGGCGCGGTAGAGGGCGCGGTCGCGGACGCGGCGGTCGTGGCCAGAATGGCGGTTGTGGCACCAGCAGCGGGGACAAGTCTAAAGACATCTGCCGCTACTGCAAGCAGGTGGGGCACTGGGCGCGCGAGTGCAAGGCCCGGTTCAAGGAGCAGCCGAAACCTCGTCCAGGCCGGCGGTGAGGACGAGGAACAGAGCCTACTGATGCCCCAAACCTGCGGGCTCTCCGACCACGACTCCGTTAGCACGAACGCCGCGCCAGTCCACCTCGTCGAGGACGCTGTCCAGGTTCACCTCGGGCATGAGGGGAGCAGCAGCACCAGAAACGGCGTGTGGTACCTGGACACAGGCGCATCCAACCACATGACCGCTGATCGCACCGTCTTCGCCGAGCTCGACACGGCGGTCACCGGCACCGTCAAGTTTGGCGACGGCTCGGTCGTCAACATCTGCGGTCGGGGAACCATCCTGTTGGCGTGCAAGACCGGCGAGCACCGGGCAATCACTGGGGTGTACTACATCCCGCGCCTGCGCTCCCACATAATCAGCCTGGGCCAGCTCGACGAGAGCGGCTGCCAGGTGCTGATCCAGGACGGCGTCCTGCGCGTGCGTGACCGGGAGCGGCGCCTCCTCGCCAAGGTATAGAGAGCCCCAAATCGCCTGTACTCAGTTGCGTTACGAATCGCGCAGCCTGTGTGTCTTGCAGCGCACAACGGCGGGGACACGGCGTGGACCTGGCACGCGCGCTACGGGCATCTCAACTTCGACGCCCTGCGCAAGCTAGCGCGTCAGGACATGGTGCAAGGCCTGCCCGTGGTTGAGCATGTCGATCAACTGTGCGACGCGTGCCTGGCGGGCAAGCAGCGGTGCTCCACGTTCGCACAACAGGCCAAGCACCATGCACAGGAGCGGCTGGAGCTCGTGCACGGCGATCTCTGCGGACCGATCACGCCGACGACACCGAGCGGGAAGAAATACTTCCTCCTGCCGGTGGACAACGCCACCATGTTCATGTGGCTCGTACTGCTTGCAACAAAGGACGAGGCCTCAAGAGCGATCAAGCGCGTGCAAGCTCTCGCGGAGTCTGAATCAGGGCGCAAGTTGCGAACGCTGCGGACGGACCGCGACGGAGAGTTCACGTCCGGCTCCTTCACGGCGTACTGCGCCGAGCTGGGCGTCAGCCGCCACCTCACCGCCCCGTACTCACCACAGCGGAACGGTGTGGTGGAGCGTCGAAACGGCACAGTGGTGGGCATGTCCCGGAGTCTCCTGAAGGCCAAGTGCGTCCCCGGCGAGTTCTGGGGCGAAGCGGTCACGACAGCGGTGTTCCTATTGAACCGCGCGCCCACCAAGAGCCTGGACGGC
>NW_025251496.1:0-2102 GCF_018294505.1 Triticum aestivum | reverse complement strand
AGATTGATCCACCGTAGACTGATGTCTACTACACAACCTTCTTCTTGTAGACGTTGTTGGGCCTCCAAGTGCAGAGGTTTGTAGGACAGTAGCAAATTTCCCTCAAGTGGATGACCTAAGGTTTATCAATCCGTGGGAGGCGTAGGATGAAGATGGTCTCTCTCAAACAACCCTGTAGCCAAATAGCAAAGAGTCTCTTGTGTCCCCAACACACCCAATACAATGGTAAATTGTATAGGTGCACTAGTTCGACGAAGAGATGGTGATACAAGTGCAATATGGATGGTAGATATAGGTTTTTGTAATCTGAAAATATAAAAACAGCAAGGTAACTAATGATAAAAGTGAGCGCAAATGGTATTGCAATGCGTTGAAACAAGGCCTAGGGTCCATACTTTCACCAGTGCAAGTTCTCTCAACAATAATAACATAATTGGATCATAAAACTATCCCTCAACATGCAACAAAGAGTCACTCCAAAGTCACTAATAGCAGAGAACAAACAAAGAGATTATTGTAGGGTACGAAACCACCTCAAAGTTATTCTTTCTAATCGATCTATTCAAGAGTCCGTAGTAAAATAACACGAAGCTATTCTTTCCGTTCAATCTATCCTAGAGTTCGTACCAGAATAACACCTTAAGACGCAAATCAACGAAAACCCTAATGTCACCGAGATACTCCAATGTCACCTCAAGTATCCGTGGGTATGATTATGCGATATGCATCACACAATCTCAAATTCATCTATTCAACCAACACAAAGAACTTCAAAGAGTGCCCCAAAGTTTCTACTGGAGAGTCAAGACGAAAACGTGTGCCAACCCTTATGCATAAGTTCACGAGGTCATGAAACTCACAAGTTGATCACCAAAACATACATCAAGTGGATCACGTAAATATCCCATTGTCACCATAGATAAGCACATGCAAGACATACGTCAAGTGTTCTCAAATCCTTAAAGACTCAATCCGATAAGATAACTTCAAAGGGAAAACTCAATTTATCACAAGAGAGTAGAGGGGGAGAAACATCATAAGATCCAACTATAATAGCAAAGCTTGCGATACATCAAGATCGTGCCGAATCAAGAACACGAGAGAGAGAGAGATCAAACACATAGCTACTGGTACATACCCTCAACCCCGAGGGTGAACTACTCCCTCCTCATCATGGAGAGCGCCGAGATGATGAAGATGGACACCGGAGAGGGATTCCCCCCTCTGACAGGGTGCCGGAACGGGTCTAGATTGGTTTTCGGTGGCTACGGAGGCTTGCGGCGGCGGAACTCCCGATCTAGGTTATGTTCTGGAAGTTTTGGTATATATAGGATGTGTTGGCGTCGGGAACAAGTCAGAGGGTCCCCGAGGCGGCCACGAGGTAGGGGCGCGCCCAAGGGGGTAAGGCGCGCCCCCACCCTCGTGGGTGCCTCGGGACTCTTCTGGCCCATCTCCGATACTCCGTGGGCTTCTTCTGGTCCAAAAATAATCTCCATGAATTTTCAGGTTAATTGGACTCCGTTTGGTTTTCCTTTTCTGCGATACTCAAAAACAAGGAAAAAACAGAAACGGGCATTGGGCTCTAGGTTAATAGGTTAGTCCCAAAAATCATATAAAATATCATATAAATGCATATGAAACATCCTAGATGGATAATATAATAGCATGGAACAATGAAAAAATTATAGATACGTTGGAGGTGTATCATAGCCCTCAGAGCAGCGATATGTGAGAGAAGACCATCAAAGTTGGCGAAGGGGCCGATGACATTAGGATTGGCATCATGTGTGCCGTCAGCCCTTGGAGCATATGGACCAGGGTGTAAGTTGAAGCCCAGCTCCTTCTTGTTCTTGGTGGCTAACTACTTTGCAAACTAATAATTGCGCTTGAACAGATTGTCTTCACGACCCCATAACAAGGATGATGGGTCGGCATTCTCTGGCCTCAGTCCTTGGACCATGCATGGGAAGAAGCGTTGAGCAATGGCTTCAGGCTTGGACTTGGGCTACAGATTTCTGTATAGAATATCTCCCCAGGGGCGCTTGATAGCATTCTTCTCTGCATACTCAGGGGTCACGAAGTTGTACTTGAACCATTCTTCG
>NW_025251495.1:0-2102 GCF_018294505.1 Triticum aestivum | reverse complement strand
AGATTGATCCACCGTAGACTGATGTCTACTACACAACCTTCTTCTTGTAGACGTTGTTGGGCCTCCAAGTGCAGAGGTTTGTAGGACAGTAGCAAATTTCCCTCAAGTGGATGACCTAAGGTTTATCAATCCGTGGGAGGCGTAGGATGAAGATGGTCTCTCTCAAACAACCCTGTAGCCAAATAGCAAAGAGTCTCTTGTGTCCCCAACACACCCAATACAATGGTAAATTGTATAGGTGCACTAGTTCGACGAAGAGATGGTGATACAAGTGCAATATGGATGGTAGATATAGGTTTTTGTAATCTGAAAATATAAAAACAGCAAGGTAACTAATGATAAAAGTGAGCGCAAATGGTATTGCAATGCGTTGAAACAAGGCCTAGGGTCCATACTTTCACCAGTGCAAGTTCTCTCAACAATAATAACATAATTGGATCATAAAACTATCCCTCAACATGCAACAAAGAGTCACTCCAAAGTCACTAATAGCAGAGAACAAACAAAGAGATTATTGTAGGGTACGAAACCACCTCAAAGTTATTCTTTCTAATCGATCTATTCAAGAGTCCGTAGTAAAATAACACGAAGCTATTCTTTCCGTTCAATCTATCCTAGAGTTCGTACCAGAATAACACCTTAAGACGCAAATCAACGAAAACCCTAATGTCACCGAGATACTCCAATGTCACCTCAAGTATCCGTGGGTATGATTATGCGATATGCATCACACAATCTCAAATTCATCTATTCAACCAACACAAAGAACTTCAAAGAGTGCCCCAAAGTTTCTACTGGAGAGTCAAGACGAAAACGTGTGCCAACCCTTATGCATAAGTTCACGAGGTCATGAAACTCACAAGTTGATCACCAAAACATACATCAAGTGGATCACGTAAATATCCCATTGTCACCATAGATAAGCACATGCAAGACATACGTCAAGTGTTCTCAAATCCTTAAAGACTCAATCCGATAAGATAACTTCAAAGGGAAAACTCAATTTATCACAAGAGAGCAGAGGGGGAGAAACATCATAAGATCCAACTATAATAGCAAAGCTTGCGATACATCAAGATCGTGCCGAATCAAGAACACGAGAGAGAGAGAGATCAAACACATAGCTACTGGTACATACCCTCAACCCCGAGGGTGAACTACTCCCTCCTCATCATGGAGAGCGCCGAGATGATGAAGATGGACACCGGAGATGGATTCCCCCCTCTGACAGGGTGCCGGAACGGGTCTAGATTGGTTTTCGGTGGCTACGGAGGCTTGCGGCGGCGGAACTCCCGATCTAGGTTATGTTCTGGAAGTTTTGGTATATATAGGATGTGTTGGCGTCGGGAACAAGTCAGAGGGTCCCCGAGGCGGCCACGAGGTAGGGGCGCGCCCAAGGGGGTAAGGCGCGCCCCCACCCTCGTGGGTGCCTCGGGACTCTTCTGGCCCATCTCCGATACTCCGTGGGCTTCTTCTGGTCCAAAAATAATCTCCATGAATTTTCAGGTTAATTGGACTCCGTTTGGTTTTCCTTTTCTGCGATACTCAAAAACAAGGAAAAAACAGAAACGGGCATTGGGCTCTAGGTTAATAGGTTAGTCCCAAAAATCATATAAAATATCATATAAATGCATATGAAACATCCTAGATGGATAATATAATAGCATGGAACAATGAAAAAATTATAGATACGTTGGAGGTGTATCATAGCCCTCAGAGCAGCGATATGTGAGAGAAGACCATCAAAGTTGGCGAAGGGGCCGATGACATTAGGATTGGCATCATGTGTGCCGTCAGCCCTTGGAGCATATGGACCAGGGTGTAAGTTGAAGCCCAGCTCCTTCTTGTTCTTGGTGGCTAACTACTTTGCAAACTAATAATTGCGCTTGAACAGATTGTCTTCACGACCCCATAACAAGGATGATGGGTCGGCATTCTCTGGCCTCAGTCCTTGGACCATGCATGGGAAGAAGCGTTGAGCAATGGCTTCAGGCTTGGACTTGGGCTACAGATTTCTGTATAGAATATCTCCCCAGGGGCGCTTGATAGCATTCTTCTCTGCATACTCAGGGGTCACGAAGTTGTACTTGAACCATTCTTCG
>NW_025251494.1:0-2103 GCF_018294505.1 Triticum aestivum | reverse complement strand
GTGTCTTCGGAGCCAGTGGCATTAGCCTAGCTAATTGGTGCCTTCGGAGCACGATAACAATTAGAAGTGGTTCATGGGGGCGGTAGCGGGTAATAGTATTCTCCTTTGGGATCTATGACCTGGTCGAGCAAAAATCCCGCAATTTCCTATTGAATTGCTTCTATGCGGTCCTGTGCTAGGAGCTTCTCCCGCACCACTTTGAACTGTTAAGAAGGAGATCAATATGCATGTGTATTAGTTATGTGACTAGATATCGATAATGGTATAAAAATTGTGAATAGTGTTCTGACAATCGATATCGTACCCACTCCTGTCTTTGAGATTTGCTCCTTTCGGACGCCATCATGCGAATGTTCTCGCAAACGTAGTATGCACATAGATCATGTTGGGGAAATTAGTAATTTCAAAAAATTTCCTACGCACACGCAAGATCATGGTGTTGGGGAACGTAGCATAAATTCAAAATTTTTCTACGTGTCACCAAGATCTATCTATGGAGTCATCTAGCAACGAGGGAGGAGTGGATCTACATACCCTTGTAGATCGCGCGCGGAAGCGTTCAAGAGAACGGGGTTGATGGAGTCGTACTCGTCGTGATCCAAATCACCGATGATCCTAGCGCCGAACGGACGGCACCTCCGCGTTCAACACACGTACGGAGCAGCGACGTCTCCTCCTTCTTGATCCAGCAAGGGGGAAGGAGAGGTTGATGGATATCCAGCAGCACGACGGCGTGGTGGTGGAAGTAGCGGGATTCCAACAGGGCTTCGCCAAGCGCTGTGGGAGGTGGGAGATGTGTCATGGGAGGGAGAGGGAGGCGCCAGGGCTTAGGTATTGTTGCCCTCCCTTTCCCCCACTATATATAGGGCCAAGGGAGAGGGGGAGGGCGCAGCCTTGCCCCTTCCTCCAAGGAAGGGTGCGGCCAAGGGGGGGGGGGGAGGAGTCCATCCTCCCCAAGGCACCTCGGAGGTGCCTTCCCCCTTTAGGACTCTCCCCTCCTCTTGTCCCTTTGGCACATGGGCCTCTAGGGGCTGGTGCCCTTGGCCCACGTAGGCCAAGGCGCACCCCCTACAGCCCATGTGCCCTCCCGGGGCAGGTGGCCCCACCCGGTGGACCCCCGGGACCCTTCCGGTGGTCCCGGTACAATACCGGTGACCCCGAAACTTGTCCCGATGGCCGAAATAGCACTTCCTATATATAATTCTTTACCTCCGGACCATTCCGGAACTCCTCGTGACGTCCGGGATCTCATCTGGGACTCCGAACAACTTTCGGGTTACCGCATACTAATATCTCTATAACCCTAGCGTCACCGAACCTTAAGTGTGTAGACCCTACGGGTTCGGGAGACATGCAGACATGACCGAGATGACTCTCCGGTCAATAACCAACAGCAGGATCTGGATACCCATGTTGGCTCCCACATGTTCCACGATGATCTCATCGGATGAACCACGATGTCAAGGACTTAATCAATCCCGTATACAATTCCTTTTGTCTAGCGGCATTGTACTTGCCCGAGATTCGATCGCCGGTATCCCGATACCTTGTTCAATCTCGTTACCGGCAAGTCTCTTTACTCGTTCCGTAACACATCATCCCGTGATCAACTCCTTGATCACATTGTGCACATTATTATGATGTCCTACCGAGTGGGCCCAGAGATACCTCTCCGTCACACGGAGTGACAAATCCCAGTCTTGATTCGTGCCAACCCAACAGACACTTTCGGAGATACCCGTAGTGTACCTTTATAGCCACCCAGTTACGTTGTGACGTTTGGCACACCCAAAGCACTCCTACGGTATCCGGGAGTTGCACAATCTCATGGTCTAAGGAAATGATACTTGACATTAGAAAAGCTTTAGCATACGAACTACACGATCTAGTGCTATGCTTAGGATTGGGTCTTGTCCATCACATCATTCTCCTAATGATGTGATCCCGTTATCAACGACATCCAATGTCCATGGTCAGGAAACCGTAACCATCTGTTGATCAACGAGCTAGTCAACTAGAGGCTTACTAGGGACATGATGTTGTCTATGTATCCACACATGTATCTGAGTTTCCTATCAATACAATTCTAGCATGGATAATAAA
>NW_025251493.1:1349-2103 GCF_018294505.1 Triticum aestivum | reverse complement strand
TGTCCATTTTGTACATGAAGTGCATCCAGTTTTTGCCGTAACCCTCTCAACTTTTTAGCAGATGCTATTTGGGTTAAATGATGATACCATGCCAACTTCACAACCTTTTCAGAGTTCATTTGTAGTGCTTTTCATTTTCAGGGTCATATAGCTAAAAAAATCAATAAATGCATGAAAAAAATAACAAATGAAGTCAGAAAGGGTTGAAAATTGATGATGTGGCTTTGAATGGTGCATTTTGAACACACAAAAAGTCCGGAGTTCAAGTAAGTTCAAAAAAATGAAACCCCTTTGTAACAGATGAGTTTTCGTCCAAAATGCTGATACTTCGAAAGAGATTGTCCATTTTGTACACGAAGTGCATCCAGTTTTTGCCTTAACCCTCTAAAATTTTTAGCACATGGTATGTGGGTGAAATGATGATACCATGCCAATTTTCAATCTCTTCAGAGTTCATCTGTAGTGCTTTTCAATTTCAGGATCATTTAGCTCAAAGAATGAACTAATATAAAAAGAATGATCTGGAAATCTATTATGAAACTTTAATAGCAAAAATAGTAAACTAAAAGAATGAACTAGAAAACTTTAATAAATCTATAATAGAAAAAAGAATGAACTAGAAAACTTTAATGGAACTCTAATAGCTAAAGGAATCAACTGAAAAGTTTTATAAACCTCTAGTATTATTGAAACTAAAATTATATAAAATTTATGCAACTAAAATTATCAAAGTATTTTCTGTACAAAACATTAA
>NW_025251493.1:0-1339 GCF_018294505.1 Triticum aestivum | reverse complement strand
TGCGGCGGGGGTGACGGCGGTGACGGCGACGACGGGCGGCGGGGCGGCGAGGGCGGCGCGTGATGGGTGACGGGCGCGGCGAAGAAGTTGGATCGAGAAGAAGAACCGGTGGTCGATGAAACTGATTTTTCCGTAGGTGCCATATATATAGGAGGGGTCTTTAGAACCGGTTGGAGCCACCAACCGGTACTAAAGGCCAATTTTCGCCAGGCCAAGGGGCGGGAAACGGCCCCTTTAGTACCGGTTCGTGCCACGAACCGGTACTAAAGACCCCCCCCTTTAGTACCGGTTGGAGCCACCAACCGGTACTAAAGGTTGTGCGCTGCCACCGGCGGTGCACAATGTTTAGTCCCACCTCGCCGAGCGAAGGGCAGCCGCACTGGTTTATAAACCCAGCCGCGGCTGCTCCTTCGAGCTTCTCTATATAGCAGGCTTCTGGGCCTAATTAACTAGGGCGCGCTGCCCTGTGAGTCTGCTGGCCCTTCTGGGCCTGCATTTGCACACCCAAGGTCTGGCAGGCCCACTGGGCAGCGCGCCAACAAATTTTTTATATTTTTTTTCTTTTCTGCATTATTTGTTTTCTTCTATTTATTTTTGAGTAGTTTTTTATATAGTTTTTTTCTTTTCTGCATTATTTATTTTCTTCTATTTATTTTTGAGTAATTTTTTTGTATAGTTTTTTTCTTTTTTGCATTATTTCTTTTCTTCTATTTATTTTCTTCTATTTCCAGTTTGTACACGAAGTGCATCCAGTTTTTGCCGTGACCCTCTCTACTCTTTCGCACATGCTATGCGGGTGAAATGATGGTACCATGGCAAGTTTCAACATTTTCAGGATTCATTTTGTAGTGATTTTCAATTTCACGGTCATTTAGCTCTCTAAACAATTAGGTAAATGACCGAAAAACAACAAATGATGTCAGAACATGTTGGAAATTGATGACGTTGCTGTGAATGCCGCATACTGAACACAAAAGAAGTCCGGAGTTCAAATAAGTTTAAGAAACATTGAAGTGGCCGTGTAACAGATGAGTTCTCGTCCGAAACCCTGATACTTCGAAAGAGTTTGTCCAGTTTGTACAAAAAGTGCGTCCAGTTTTGCCGCGACCCTCTCTAATCTTTCGCACATGCTATGCGGGTGAAATGATGATACCATGCCAAGTTTCAACATTTTCAGGATTCATTTTGTAGTGATTTTCAATTTCACGGTCATTTAGCTCTCTAAACAATTAGGTAAACGACTGAAAAACAACAAATGATGTCAGAACATGTTGAAAATTGATGACGTCGCTTTGAATGCTGCATACTGAACACAAAATAAGTCCAGATAAGTTTAAAA
>NW_025251492.1:0-2103 GCF_018294505.1 Triticum aestivum | reverse complement strand
GAGAGAGAGAGAGAGGGTGGGATGTCGTCCTCCATCCCGATTGGCTCGGTGTCTCTCCGGCGGCCGCGCCCATGGAGATGGATGTCGTCCTCCATGCCGACTGGCTCGGGATCTCCCAAGCAGCCGTGCCAAAACCTCTTAGCAAGGTTGCCTAGTAGCTCATGGGCACGCGAGTGGAGGGCGTGCACACTGCGACGTTGAAGCATATGAACCACATTTGGGGAAGTAAACACGTATAAACTGCTCTTTTAAAAAAAATGCACCATGGACGTTGGCCATGCAAGCTCAGGACCTGGGATGAACAAACTTGCATAGTTTTGGGACCCAAAACTGCAGTTTCAAAGTTATAGGACTAAATTGACACATCCTCCAACAGTTTGGGACCAAAAACTGATGTTTTGAAGTTATAGGACTAAACTGACACGCCTCCAATAGTTTTAGGACCCAAAGCTGCAGTATCAAAGCTATAGGACTAAACTGACACATCACCAATAGTTTCAGGACTTATGATGCCTTTTACTCTATTTCAAACAGGGCAGCTAGAGGTGTGCTGGAGCCAATGTGGTGGGCTAGGAGAAGCCTGCTGCAGAAGACAGCAAGAGGAGGAGATGCCTGGAGCGGACATGGGAGAGGAGGCGATGCTTGCTGGTGGACAAGGGGCCAGAATGGGGAGAAGAACCTGAATCAAACAATTGCAGGGCCATCGTGTTTGCCAAAATAAAAGACCACCCAATGGAATCCTCATTTTAATCAAATTAAGTATCACGGTTGCCTTCTTGATGTATCTGAATGGCCATAAACTAATTATTCCAAATGAACGCTGATCTTAACCTATTACCCTGATGGCTGGTCCACAAGTATGTCGAAAATGGGTGTATGCATAGCCGTTATGTTAGGTTAATGTATCATCTTATATATAGAAAATGGCGTACCCATTAAAATGCAAGGAACAGAATGCTGAAAAGTGAAAATGCAGTGAATGTGCATGCAAAACATAACTGAAGTGACCATAAAAGAAAGGTGGATGGAGCTCATTCAGACATGAAGTGGACATCAGTGATTAGTCAGGATGAAGGCGGACGCAGACATCCACGAGCCCACGTCGCCCGCGCCGCAAAAAACACCCAAACAGCCTTGCGGATGAGCCGCAAAAATGAAGCGGACTTGTCCTGCCTAGCCTGCTTGTCCTGCATAGCCTGCTAACGGGAGGAAATCCCAACGAAGCAACAATGCAAGCCAGCCGATAGGGCACACCGCCGTTCGCCACAGCCAGGCCGGCGTCCCGCTCGTCTCCGCATGCGCTCTCCGCCGGCGCCAACCCTGCTCCCTGCTCGTCCCCGCCCGTTGAGCAAGATGTCCGGTGCTGCGGTGGACGAGCACAAGAAGTCGGCGGAGGAGGACAAGAATCCGACGAGAGATGATGAGAAGGTACAGCTCTGATCCTCTCTCCCACCTATGCTTAGTGTGATTTACTATCAGTATGCTCTGATTCAATGTGATGTGCTCAGTTCTTTCCAAATAGTGTTGATTCTTCAATGAAGCCACTAGAGTACTTTGATAACATAAATAAGAAATAGCCTCTCTCTTAGAAAAAATAGGATAAAATCCCTACTAGAAGGCTGGAACTTAGAAGGTTGTCAGTTCCTACTGTCAGTAATTGCGGCCTTAGAACATCCACCATTCCTACTGTCAGTTTACTTAGAAGACTGGAACTTATTAATGCACTTCAGTTGCAGCTAGCAACCAAGAACCTGAGAATGGAAATAAACTGCAGATTGTTGGCACGGAATAAGGGTGAAAAAGATCGGATAATTTCCGTCTGAATCCGGTTTCGAATCCAGATTTACAGGATATGGGACAAGGATTTACCTATCCGGTCGGATACGGAACCGGATATCGGATACCAAAACCGAATTCGGAATAGGATATGCTACACAATTACACACGATCAACACATGTCACTATACAGCTCGAGTCTAAGCCTGTAATGGAAGTATGGAACCCATTTGTTTTGGAATCACTTGCGTGTGAGGCATCATCTTCAAGTGCAACGATAATTCAGCAAGTGTAGGCCATTGGCTATATATGGCCGGCGGAGGACCA
>NW_025251491.1:0-2103 GCF_018294505.1 Triticum aestivum | reverse complement strand
CAAATCATGCACAACCCCGTTGACAAGCCAAGCAATTTTTTCATACTTTTAGTGTTCTCAAGCTTTTTCAATCTTCACGCAATACATGAGCGTGAGCCATGGACATAGCACTATAGGAGGAATAGAATGGTGGTTGTGGAGAAGACAAAAAGGGAGAAGATAGTCTCACATCAACTAGGCGTATCAACGGGCTATGGAGATGCCCATCAATAGATATCAATGTGAGTGAGTAGGGATTGCCATGCAACGGATGCACTAGAGCTATAAGTATATGAAAGCTCAACAAAAAGAAACTAAGTGGGTGTGCATCCAACTTGCTTGCTCACAAAGTCCTGGGGCATTTTGTGGAAGCCCATCGTTGGAATATACAAGCGAAGTTCTATAATGAAAATTCCCACTGGTATATGAAAGTGATAACATATGAGACTCTCTATCATGAAGATCATGGTGCTACTTTGAAGCACAAGTGCGGAAAAAGGATAGTAGTATTGGCCCTTTTTATTTATTCTCTTTTTGGGGCCTTTTTTAGGGACAATACTCTATGAATGATGATCATCACACTTCTATTTATTTACAACTCAATGATTACAACTCGATACTAGAACAAAGTATGACTCTATATGAATGCCTCCGGCGGTGTACACTACAAAAAAAATACACTTCCGTGATGATACGTGTTTGTCACAGTAGGTCGCGTTTTTTGTCATGCATGTACATCCATGACAAATTTATGACAGAATCAAGATAGTCATACCTGTGCTATCGTAGAAGTGTTCCATGACATTACCAAAATTATCATCACGGAAGTGTCCACTTCCATGACGATAAATCGTGCGTCACAGAAGTGCTTTCATCAAGGGTGACCGACACGTGGCATCCACCGTAACGGAACACCGTTAAGCTATCGGGCCGGGTTTTGGATCCGATAACCCGTTAACAGCCCCGACCAATGGGGATTTTCCACGTGTAAAATCATCATTGGCTGGAGGAGACACGTGTCAGGTCCGCGTTGGCACAGGTGTCACTCATCCAATGGGCGAGATGCGCCTATGATATGTTGACACGTGGACCGGCCTTCAAGTTTAAATGGGCCGGCCCAACTGAAGGCCCACAAGATTTTGCGGACCATATGGGCCGGCCCAGCTAAAGGCCCACGAGATTTTGCGGACCATAATAGGCTGGCCCAGCTAAAGGCCCACAAGATTTTGCGGGCCATAATGGGCCAGCCCAGGTAAAGGCCCACAAGATTTTTGTGTGCCATAATGGGCCGGCCCAGGTAAAGGCCCACAAGATTCTTGCGGATCATAATGGGCCGACCCAGCTAAAGGCCCACGAGATTTCACCAACATTAATGGGCTGACCCAGCTGTAGGCCCACAAGATTTTGAGGACCCTAGTAGGCCGGCCCATTAACTAGCTGCCATGTTTTGGGCTAAATGCCGGCCCATATTTGATCCGGTCCATTAATGGCCTGCCACGCTCCGGGCCTGATAGTGGCCCATATGAGATCCGTCCCGTTAAAAGCCTACCACGTTCTGGGCCAAATTATGGCCCAGATCAGGTCTGGCATTGTAAGAGGCTTTGGGCTCAATTATGGCCCATATCAGATTCGGCCCATCAACTAGACACTATGCTTTTGGGCCTAATTGCTAAAGGCCCACTTAGTAATTCGGCCTTATATTAGTTTTGGCCTGTTAAGGGCCCGTTTAACATTTCGACACTATATTAATTTCGGCCTATTAAAAGCCCGTCATATAGTTGGGCCTAACTACGACCCGGTTTGCATCCGTCCTGCTCGCAGCCGATATCTGATTGGGCCAAACAAGGACCGAGACAATTTTGGCCTGTTAAAAGCCCGTGATTTGATTCGCACAATCATGGGTCGGGGTTCATTTCGGGCTGCTGCCGGCTCGTGAGCTGTTCGGCATGTTTCAGGCCCAACCTACATCGTGATTGCAGGACGGCCCGATTATGTATCGTAATTTTACGGTTTGGCCGGTTTACTGTGAAGACAGGATATATATACAGTAAAATAACTGCAACATCATGAATAAGAAAAAACCTAGACTATACAATAAAGAAATTATGGCATATTACATCCACT
>NW_025251490.1:0-2103 GCF_018294505.1 Triticum aestivum | reverse complement strand
AAAAAAAATTACAATGGAGGCCTTCGTCGCTGACGGAGCAAATGATGGGACAGTTGCCCGTTGGGGTTTGCGTCCTGTCACAGGTGATCAGTCATGGGGGTCGTACATGAGGTTTGCAAGCAATCCCAATAACCCAGTGTTTGGTCAGCTGATGGTGTATGTGGAGTTCATTTCAGTCACTGATGTTGCCGGATGCAGTAGCAGGGGCGGTGAGGTCGAGTTGGCCATCACATCAACCCCTAGCATCGGCCCATCGGAACCGACGGGCGACCAGCCTGTGTATGACACAGGATATTGGTCTGCGGCCGTTGACATGAGTGAACACGTGGAGGGATTGCCGGAGGCGCTAGATGATGACGATCACTCTTCTGCGTCTTTCGAGTCAAGCGAAGAAGAAGATGTTCCTCCCCAGAGGGCGGTCCCGGCGTCACTGTAACCTGGGTTTTTACAGGATATGAGCATCACAAATGAATTTCACTCTGTTTCTGGCCTAGAAGCGGGGAGCCTGGAGGTTGGGCAGGTTTTACCAGACAAGAAGTCTGCTTACCGGGCAATTAATAGGTATGCAATCGCCCTCCACCGCCAGCATAAAGTGAAGCAGTCTGATAAAAAAGAGTTGAAGGTCATATGCATCCACACCGCGGAAGGTTGCCGCGGAAGAGTTCTCGCTAGACTGAAGCCTGGGGTATGTCAGTCATGGCATATCACAAAAATAGTGCAGCATAGTTGTGAGCAAACTGGGACTCTTTCAAATCACCGCAATGTGACGGCAAGATATGTGGCACAGGTGATGGAAACGATTGTGCAGGGAAGTCTCAACATTAGTGTTAGGGCTTTGCAAAAGGATGCAAAAGATCAGATTGGCTTCCCTGCCAGCTATAGCAAGGCTAGGCGTGCGAAGGAAAATATATTCCAAAACTTGTATGGAACCTATGAGGAGGCCTATTCTTATGCCCCTAGAATGCTTCATCAGATAGCAAGTGCTAATAGGGGGACTCAAGTTTGGCGGAGAGAACGTCAGAACCCAAAGAACCCGGGTGAGGTAATCCTGAATCACTTATTCTGGGCATTCGCCCAGACTATACAAGCCTTCAGGCATTGTCGCCCGGTATTATCAGTTGATGGTACCTTTCTCACTGGAAAGTACAAGGGCACACTATTGGTGGCGATTGCAGCAGATGCAAATAATCAGCTTCTTCCTGTTGCATACGCACTGGTCAAGAGAGAGAACAAACATAGATGGTTGTGCTTCCTGAGTTGCGTGAAGATGGGTGTCGTGAAAGAGCGTTTAGGTGTTTACATCATCTCTGATCGCAACACAGGATTATTAAGTGCTCTCGACATAATTAAGGAGTCGTCAGAAGAGTGGGGGTGGCCGGATCTGGAGGGAAGGTGGTGCATGCGGCATTTGGCAGCAAACTTTTACTCCAAATTCAAGAATAAGGATTGGTTCAAGTTATTCAAGAGGATGTGCATGCAGAAAACTCATGCCAAAAAGAATACCATCTGGGCAGGTATCAATGGTGAGATCGAGTGCGCGGCCTTGCCGCAGAGAGAAGACCAGAGGGGTCAAAGGACGGCCATAAATTTGAGCCAGTGGATCGGCGAGAATTGCCCTGATTTGTACAAGTGGGCGCAGGCTCACGACACCGGGGCTCGATATGGAATAATGACCAGCAACATGTAAGAGGTGTGCAATGGTGTTCTTAAAGGGGTGAGAGCCCTTCCTATCACAGCCCTAATTGAAGAAACTTGGAACCGGACCCTGTCATACTTTGCAAACAGGATTACCGTGGCTAAAGCACAAGTTGAATTGAACAAGCCATGGTCCGAGAAGATGCAAAGACATCTGGACGAGAAAGCAAAGAAGTCCCAAAGCCATGGCTGCAGGAAAGTGGACGCACTTAGGAATAAGTGGGAAGTCAATGTGCGAGCCAAGTACGTTAAGGGTCACCATAGAGGATCAAAAAAGCAAGGTGTCACCCTCGGCCCAACGTCCTGCGAGTGCACGTGTAACAAGCCCAAGCTTGAGGGCTACCCTTGTAGTCATGTGCTCCGGGCGGCTGCAGATCAAAAAATCAGTGTTGAGCCATACATATCACC
>NW_025251489.1:0-2103 GCF_018294505.1 Triticum aestivum | reverse complement strand
TCTTCCAATGAAATGGTGTTGCTAAGTTTGCTTCATTTAATTATCTATAGACTCAAAATTGTCTTTTCACCTAGGTACACGCGCTTAGCACCGTTTCTTCCTTGGGTCACCAAACTAGTCTCTCTCTTCTTAATTAACTTGCCACATCAGAATTTATGCCTATGTGGCAAGCTTAAGCACCTGTAGGAGCAAGTAAGTACAATAGTGCGCTTTACATGGCATTTTTGCATATGTGGAGGAAAGAGAGGCAAGGAAAAAGTGGAGAAGTGGGCTCTCATGCAAGAGCCAGCCTCTACTACTACATGGTGGAGCATTGGGAGAGGCACCTGTATGGAGGTGGTCAGGAATCGGGAGACTCACGCCGGTCGTAGCACCGCAGTTAAAATGATAATGGCAAGTCAAATCACGGGGCCCCACCTGTCTAGCAGTAACTCGCTGTCAAATCACACAGCCCTACGTTTGCAGCAGCCTACTCCCTCGTCTTCTCGCGTCTCTGTCGAACCGACAAGGCGGAACTGCCCCACCTACCGCGCAGGAAAAGCCCGCCCTCGACTTTTAAATACAACTACTCCCTCCGTCGGATGTGTTTGGTTGAAGGTATCATATGAATGGATTGGGACTATTCAATTTTTTTGGGATTGAACCATTCAATTCATGTGTTTGGCTGATTATAAGAGATGAGCTAATTATTTAAGACGGTACCACTAGTCATGCTCACATAGTCATGCATGCAAAGGGTGGCCATTTGATTCGACCGATTTGGTTGGGTGGAATGGTTCAACATCTTCAAGGCATATTCTCTTTTTTTGACTCGAACCATTCATGTGCTTTATAACCAAACATGTCTATTTTCTGAACGATCCCAACCCATTCATGACCACCTTTGCAACCAAACGCACGTCATCTTACGAAAACCAAATAATCCCACAATACTAAGGCGCGGTGCATTAACTTCTACCTCGTTTCTTGTTTCTTCACATATCAACCAATAAGAATCCAATGATATACTTTTTGTGACATAGTAACTCATATTTAGTTAGTCAAATGGATGACCTAGAACTATGTGCAGCCCTATAAACCGAGACGCCTACAAATAAAAAAACGAGACGGAGAGGGTAGTTCAGCACATATCTTTTTAGATCAATATAGTCGGGATTCACCAAGGAGGAAAACCAAGTGGTAGGCTACTCCTGTCGTGTTGGCGTAGCAACTCAAGCAGGGTCAGTCCACACACGAAATGGCGACACACTTAACATGACCCCTTTGGCAGACATGTGGCTCATCCACCGTCTTGTTCCACGTGTGATGCACCAAATTACAGTTCGGAGCAGCGGTTGGAGTTGGAGGCACCCCGGTCGTAGCATCGTAGTAGTAGAAAATGAGCGATGAGGGGTCAAATCACAAAGCCCCACCTTTCCCGCATTAAGCTGGACGGACGAAGCAACCATCATTTCACTCTCGCGCGCAAGAGCATAAAGAAAAGAGAAAACAATGATGCGTGCGGCAGCTACCTAGGGCATCCTAGGGAAGGGGTCTCCACTACAGATCCTTTTTTTGAAAGCGCCTCCACTACAAATCGGCTTCTCCCTTGTCCTCTTAAAGAAAACCGATGATGAGTGCGGCGGTAGGGTTTGTAGGAGTACTACAGCGTGCGGGGCCATGTCGTAGTAAACGGTTTCGAGTCGACGCCTTAAATATGTGTGGGCCGCTTGATTTTACGGGAACGAGGCAACATTTTGTATTCGGGGACCAGTGGAGATATAGCACGTACAAAAAATTGTGGACGTAGGTTCGATCGAAAGGCAATGATGCATGGGCCCTGCATTTTGATAGACCCGGGGCCGCGTGAAATTTGCTACTCTATTCAAAACTAGTAAGGTACACATGTATTGAACGCATGAGATTTCGAAACCAAATTATGAATAAATACACACTATAGCATGTAAAGCTTTGAGTCATATATGCATGATGTAGATGTTCGTTTAGTTCTTATAGTTCATCTCATTCAAAATCAATTAGTTTTATAAAAAATTTAAGATTCATGGGGTTGTGCATTGTAAATCATAAAGTAAAAAACAAATAATGGCAATTCATTTAGAAAAA
>NW_025251488.1:0-2103 GCF_018294505.1 Triticum aestivum | reverse complement strand
CCCCCCCCCCCATGCAGCGGCTTCTCTCATTGATCCTCTCTCTCATCTGACGTTGTTCTTCCTGACCTTTCAATCCGTAACCCTGTATTTGTTCTCTCTCGGCCGTCAGTCGTCAAGTCATAGCTCCTGCCGATGTGACCGGTCAACTTCAATGTGGTGAGTTGCAGCCAGATCCTCTTGGTGAAGAAATGGTGTACCACCTTGGTACGGTTCCTGATGGTCGATGTCCATGGAGGGGAGGGGATGGGACTGCAAAAAGCTGGCACCAGGTAAATTTGTCTCGTGAAGTGTGCATAGTTACTTCAACATATGCTTTATTTCGAGTGATATACAATGCTTAACCCTGCTTGATATTTCGGCCTCCCAACTGGCGCTATTCAATCTTGTATTGGGTGCCAATTTAGCAAACTGAAATCTACTTGATCATGAAACAAACTGGAAATCATGATCTACTTGGGCATGCCTTGGTTCACTTACTTTTACCCAAATAACAATTTTAATTGCGGTTGACTAAAAGCAACTAGATCGTGCTAATGCTCAGTTGTTTATCTTGACAAACCTAGAATCCAAGGCATGCACTGTGATATGTTTCTGCAGTTGATGATCCACTAATAATATAAACTGACATGTTGTAGAAGTGAAGACATGGGGCCCCAAATATTGACATTTAGGGGGAAAGTAGAGTATTTTAACATATCTTGGTTTGTCCTAAACCTTGATATTTCGTCTGATGCTTATGATTCTATTCCACGCAAGGCCGAGAAAGCATACTTTAAAGCTAAGCACGAGATGTTGTAACAAAATAGGCTTAATAGATGTGCTACGCAATTTTAACTTGTCCTTCAAAATAAGGAATAACTTGGTGCTAACAATGACATGCTAATTTATAGGAGTATTGTATGTTGGTGCTTGGTTGCTCTTTCACTGGAAGAAAATTTTCTGATCTATTTGACAAAATTGCTCTATAATCTTATCATTGTCAAGACCTGGAACTCATTTTTTTCTGCCTCTGAACTGCTCTCCATACCTGTAAATATTTGGACTGGGAAATGGATCTCAGCCTTCAACTGACAAAGACGGGTATAATTTTTCGTGAAAGGTAAGTCCTTGCCTTCAAGTTTGCATGTTATGTGTATTGACTTCTGTTAGAATAAACTTTGTATATCGTAAGGATATACTGCTATATTTTCCTATAAACAACTACTCCTATTTTGGCAAGCAAAAAAATCGGAATGCCATCAAATCAGTAGGGAGACTTGCATATCCAATTTTAAGTGTTTCTTTCGTAGTTTCCAGAACATTTTTGTGTTTATTTTCTGCATTCTGAAATCTAGCTTGCAGCAAACTCATATTTTACCAATGCAATAATATGCAGTACTGATACTGCTACCACATAAAGTGTGCTCTATTGGAAACAACTGCATTGGTGTCTTGTGTCACGGTTATGTACAAACCTTTGCCCTTTGAGTAAAGGTGCATTTTGGCACTCAAAACTACAAAATTTCTCATGTTTATTTTATACTGTCAAAATATTAAATCATTGTCCTAGGGTTGAGGCCTTCCCACTTCCATCTCAAATATCTTACAATTTTTGTAATTACTATCAGTTCCTATCTTTGGTTGGTTAAATAAATATAATTTAACTGCATTTTACTCCAATCATAATTTATAGAATTTAGTGTAGTAAGAATCACTCCAAGGTTACTTTTAAAGCTGATTGGAACACTACATCGGCTTATGATTGTTATGTTTGGAACTTGGGACCAAAAAATTGGATTCTTCTGTATGGCCATGATGTTGGTTTCTTATGTCATGTTGCAAATCAGATTTTGTGATTGTGCTAATAGTTTCTTGATTTCCTCCGAACTTGAAACTTTTCCTTTCTCCAAGTGAACTAAGCTGGATAGTCTTTAAAAGGCAGTGACGATAGAAAAGAAGTTTTCGGACAGGAGCCTTATGTTAGAAGCCCTACAAATTGAACAACTACCTATAAATGAGCCAATGTGACGCAATAAGTAGTGCCGCGACACAACAGGGAAGGAAATCCTGCAAGAACTTGGCATATAGTCTAGCATGTAACTGTTCTCTTTGTCAAACCTTTAT
>NW_025251487.1:0-2103 GCF_018294505.1 Triticum aestivum | reverse complement strand
TTTTTTTTTACTAATGGCACACCGTGGATGTGGTGCGCCATTAGTATTTGCACACTAATGGCGCACCAACACATGGTGCGCCATTAGTATTTAGTAATGGCGCACCACATGTACAGTGCGCCATTAGTGTCCATATTGGCTATAGCTGTTTTTGTAGTAGTGTAGCATATGAAATGGATAATATAAAAACTCTATCTATGAAATACATGGTGCTACTTTGAAGTATAAGTATCTATATAGCATATTAGTGTGCCTCCTCTCTCTCCTTCTCTCTCTTTTATTATTTTTCTTTCTCTTTTTTTGGTGGGCTCTTTGACCACTCGTTGGTGCGGTCGATGTGGCGAAGTTGTAGGTCCGACAATCGAGGAACAACCGAAAGCTGATGACAACATGACCGATGCTTGGGAAGAAAGTGTCTAGCAGCATGTGGCGAATAACTTCCCAGCTGCTAGTTGCAGAGGCCAATTTAATGAAGTTTCAGTGGCAGCCTTCGAAAGTCTCAATTCGATAATGACACAAACCAAAATTTTCCAATTAATTAAGTAGTTGAGACGAGTACAGTTTCAGTACGCCCATCCCTCATTTTATTTATGACGTACTCTATCCTTTCCAATTTATTAGGCACACGGACAAGCGAGTGATATTCGTTCTTATGAAGCCTCCGTAATCAAGTTAAGTCACTCGGTTGCCATGCCATCGACTAATAGATGGAATTTTTTTACAAAATGATGCATGCATGTAATCAGAATTTACTATGACGATAGAAATGTTAAACCCATGGATTGTAACGACAAATTTATCAATTGGTACCGATCGCATATTGTGGATAGCAATGTACCCCATTAGTGTTGAGGAACCAAGCCCCTTCTCAAAATGCAAAATACCTATGACGTTTGATATAACATCCGGTACCCTCCTTGTTGAAGGCAACCATTGGCTGCGAAAAGTTTTACATTTGGTATGGTGCCGATGTCGTCATTTGTAATTTGACCGATGGTGTGGAATCATATGGCATGGTAGTCCATTGATAGTAAAACCTAGGGTGTGTTCGGTAGTGGTCTGGCTTCTCAAATCCTCGAATCCGCGCGTGGAGTCCAACCGAACGTGTCAATTCCTAGAGTTCAGCTAAAGAAGCCGGCGCGGAGCGCAGTGCATTTTTTGTGGAGTCGCGGAGCTGGTCATTCCGGGCTCCCATGTTCTTCGGGAGTTGGAGTTTGGTCAAAATTACCTGTTGATGCCACCGCCAACTGAATGTACCGGTTCCAGCCTTATTTCACGTGCGATACATACAGCGAGCACCTACTGATTTTCTCTCTAGTCGGGCCATATCCGGCCCATATGGGCCGCTGGCCCTGGCCAATGCTAGCGAGAAAGAAGCTGTGCTGCCGAATGGATCGCTCGATCGCGGCGCTCTCGTGAGAAGCTGGCGATGGGAAGCTGGTGGTGGAGTTCAGGATTTTGAGGCCATGGAGAAGTACCGAACAGGCCCCTAAGGTTGATATCTCCACATATTGGGAAATTCACTAAAAGATTGTATTTTGCAATTAAAAACTTATGACTTTTTCATCCTAGGGATGTGTGCGCCATATCGCGAGGAACGGTCAAATGTGTCTCCTTATTGGTATGGTTCATGTGGCGAAGTATTGAGTCCCACAGACATGGAAACAAGTGAAAACTGGCCTACAACTACTTGCGGAGACGGTGTGTAGTAGCATGTAGCTAATATATTTGCACGTGTTAGTTGCAGAGGCCAATTTGCTGAAGGTTCAGTGGCAGCATAAATTCGGATGTAAGTTTTCGACTAGATGATTTTTCATATAAAAAACTTTTTCATCCGAGTTCGTATGCAAAAGTTATGCCCATTTTTAAAAATTCTCGAGAGATTTTGCAAAAAAGTCGAAAATTCATGTTTGTAAATTTTGCTAACAACTAGACCACATATCACATGGGAATCTTATTTTCTTTTATTTTTTTGACATTTCTATCATTTTCTTTTATTTTTTTCAAACTGAAAAGGCGGTCCAGAGGGGGGTGGGTGCATTCAGGGGAATGTTTGGGCCAAATTACTAATGGCGCACACCTCCCACGGTGCGCCATTAGTAG
>NW_025251486.1:0-2103 GCF_018294505.1 Triticum aestivum | reverse complement strand
TATTATGCAAAATGAAGATGTATGAATGAAAACAGCTGTACGCTATGGCATTGGGTTCATTGACCCAAATATCATTAATCAAGAGACATGGTCACGTGAATATGATCGGCCATACACAGAGAGAAGCTTGCTAGAGTTCTTGAAGCGACTAAATACCCAACCAGGAATACTAAATCCTTACAACTTCGGGTGAGTGACATTGTCTTGTACTCGAAATTATGTTTTTGATTACTAGATGTTAATAAGTGTAGTTGATGAGTTATGCGCATGCCTGCTTAATTATACAAACGTCTGCGCATGCAGTTTCCACTGGATCTTGTTAATCATTGAAGTTGACGAGGGAAAAGTTCAAGTACTAGACTCACTACTTAAAGACATTAATGACTACACAATTGTGAGGGGGATGGTCGACAGGTAATTTCAATCATTATCGCACTATGTCGGCCTCTTTAGTTCATTTCCTAATAATAACTATAATTAATAACTCCTTTATCCATTTTCTTTGCCCGCGGGCAGGGCTTGGGAAAAGTTTCATCAAACAGGCTGAAGGCCCATGGAAACTAAAGCTGCAATGGGTGCGACCCAAGGTAATTAACTAAGTAGTATTAGCTAGCTATCTTCTCTTTAATTGTAGTTTCAATACCATTATCATGCTTAATTAATTATTATCTGATCCAATTCTATTCTCGTAAAGACCATGAGGCAGACGTCGGGAAATAATTTGTGTTCATACTACGTTTGCGAGAACATTCGCATTGTGACGTCCAAAAGGAGCAAACACTACAGGAATCAGCAGTTTTGCCGTCTGGCGATTACAGACGGCAAAGAGCGAAATACAGACGGCAAAGACTTTGCCGTCAGCTGGTTGACGGCAAAGTTAGACGGCGAAGCATAAATCGGCAAAGCAAGACTTTGCTGTCAGCTTTTTGTCGGGTAGACGGCAAAGACTTTGCCGTCAGTGAACGCAGCTTGCCATCAGCCATACAGTGTAGACGGCAAAAAAAGTCACCTAACAGAGACGGACGCCGTTACAGGTTTGCCATCAGGCTTTAAGCTTGGCGGACGGCAAAGCCAGAAGGTTTGCCGTCAGGTTTCCGTCCAGGCAGACGGCAAAGTCTTGCGTTTTGCCGTCAGGCGGCCCAAGAGGCAGACGGCAAAGTTCCAGTTTTGCCGTCAGGCGACCCAAGAGGCAGACGGCAAAGTCGCCAGTTTTGCCATCAGGCGACCCAAGAGACAGACGGCTAAGTCTCCAGTTTTGCCGTCTTGCGACAAAAGGCAGACGGCAAACCCCTGGGCTGGGCTGCAGTCCGATTGCACAGGCTTCTGCCACGTGGGTACTTTTGCCGTCTAGAATCCCATTTGAATGACAGCGAAAGCTGTGCACTTTTTTTGGCATAATATATATTAATTTGGCACACAATATATATCATAATTTGGCACAGATATAAATTGGCACAGTTTGTATACACAATATATATCATAATTTCGCACAGATGACACATAATTCATAGCACTGTTCCATAGCAAATATGACACAGTTCATAGCACTGTTCCACACATTCATATCAAATACCACACAGAGTATACCAAATGCCCATAGCGAGCTAGTCCATAGCAAATATAAGAGTACAAAGTTTTCCATAGCAAGAGTACAATGTGTTCCATAGCAAATGAACAAAGCAGGCATCAGTACGTAATATTTGGCACTACAACAAATGTCTTCATGTCCATATCATAGTCCAAAGAGCATCTGCGTGGCAACCTACAAGATGAAATCATCAACATGTCAAATTTTGGCATAATAAAAAAAGGGCTTTAAATCATCAAGATGCCGAATAGACAAAAGAAAGTACTTGAAGACCTTGTCCAATTTTGAACATGTCAATTTAACATTCTAGATCATGAAGATCTTCAAGAATGGTCTCTAAATCATGAAAACAAATAGCTACTTGTTTCTACTTATAAGATTGATTCATTTTAACACTGTAAATCATGAATATCTTCGAGTGCTCTCTAAATCATGAAGAAAAATAGCTTCAACTGGTCTCTAAATCATGAAAATAAATAGCTTCAAGATGGCATATAGCTAATTAAGATCATAGT
>NW_025251485.1:0-2103 GCF_018294505.1 Triticum aestivum | reverse complement strand
GATGAGTGAGGGGCAAAGATGGCGGCGCGCCTTCGGCTCGTTCCAGTTCTAGTAGTCATCGCTAGGTGGTCTACGGGCTTATATGAATTTTTTACTTCCGGTGTTCTTTGTACTATACGACAGTTGATCATGCTTCTTTACATATACTGGAAAATTTAGATCACACACCTCCTTTATCATTGGCATGGTACGCTATTACGCCAAGAATGTGTCCGAACTTTGCCATGCACACAAAGCCGATTAACAAACGAACAAACACCATGATAGACCTTCCATTCGTGACCCAAAAAAATCATAGGCGGGAATGGTTAGCTAGATCGCCGCAGATATACTGACTCTATAACTTCCCTATATGAAACTATAGTACTCCCTCCGTCCTAAAATAAGTGTTTCAGTTTTATACTAACTTTAGTACAAAGTTGCACTAAAGCCGAGACACTTATTTTGAGACGGGGGAGTATAGTATAACAACATCTAAATATTTCTTTCCCCAAGTACATATACATGAATTCTTACTATGTACCAGCATAACTTAATACAGAAATATGTATACTTACACGTATAGGCACAAACAAAAATTGCAAATGTGTATATATAATGGACACTTTTCACCACTATAAATCCACACATTTTTTATTTTATGTAAAAAATAATAAATATATTTATTAGCAACTATGTATTACTTCAGAATTTTGATGTGCGACTGTTTCCAATTTTTCGGAAGCTTCGCTATATGATTTTAAGTAAGATACGTGAACCGAAATGCCGCACTGCATTGGACCAATTTCTATATGGTTTCCTCAATTTCTGATGGTATCCCCTATATTTATGGTGCTTACACTTGTCCTGGAACACTTTTTTATATAGGATTCTAGTAAAAGCGTTTTAGGCCATCCCTACATACGCTTGAAGATTAATAAAAAATTATCTGCGTTTGAGAAAAATGACCCTAGTTCGTTGCATGCAACTCGACACTCACATTCTCAAAACAAATACATTGACCCTCATCTTCAGCTCGAGTTTGTTTTCCTTACCTTCATCTTACAAAAAGAACCTTCCTCGTGCATATAACTCAACAAGTCTCATATGACAAGTTGCGCGCTCGTTTCCATCTAAAAAATACATTGTTCATCATCTCCATATCAAAGGAAAAAAAACCTCATCTCCATTTAGAAACAAGAAGAAGAAACTTCTCAGGAAGAAAAAACACACCTACATCTAAAACAATGGGAAAAAGCAAGATCTTTATGACCTCAACCAACCACCAAGCCCCACATGGACAACCAGCGAGCAGCATGTGGTCCTGACATCCGTCTCGAATAAATAGGAAAAAGCTCTCATATCCATATAAAGATAAATAAATAATAAAATATTTCTCACTTGAACAACCAACACGTGCCAAGTGGACAGTCCCAGCATCCGCCCAATCTTTCCCAATTAATAGGTTTGACTATCCATGCTCCTTTTGCTATGTGTACTATTGATACTACATTTTTAATTTAACAATGTACCATTTTATCAGAAAAAGGGGACAATTAATTTGGAGTAAGAAAACTATCTAACAACACCTAAGTACATGCACTTTTTCAAATTTTCATGCAATTTTAGGTTCATAATCGCAACACACTGTCCAACTTCAAGCTTGTGTCGTGTAATCTTGTCCACTTAATAGTAAAAGAAAAGAGGACCCTTTGTCTAGGGTTTCTCGTGCGTCCCGCCGATGCGGCCGCCGGTCTACCTCATCTGTCGTAGGGCCATGGAGGTGTCGTGGATCTCAGCCCTTTCCGGCAGAAGGGCTTCGTTTTTTCATGCTCTTTTGAGTTTTGTTATGGTTTGTGTCCTGCTCAGAGAGGTGAGATGACAGCGGCTCTCTGAAGATGGAATAATGATCTCCCCGCCTTGTAACCCGTCCCGGTGGTGTTTGTAGTATCGTCGGAGGGCGTGTGGAGGTTTTTCTCTGGCAGATCTCGCGGGATTCAGTCGGTGTTTCTCTTCGTCGGATCCACGTGGATCTTGTGTTTGTTCGTCTATGTTCGTGTGTCCACGGGTTGGATCCTTCCGATCTACGTGGCCTTAGCATGACGACTTCCTGGCTGTCTATTA
>NW_025251484.1:0-2103 GCF_018294505.1 Triticum aestivum | reverse complement strand
CTTCACCGGAGAGCACCACAGTCGACCCGCCCTGTCCTCCTCGGTGCTCCTCTGCCCCCGCGTCCTCCTCTCCTTCTCGGTGGTCGCCTCCTCTATGGATCGATGCGCCAGGCACCGCCGCACCCGCCGGTGGCCTTGGTCGGGCGGGAGACGGCCGGAGCAGCCCGGGCCCCTTGCCGGCGTCGCCCCTCCCTTGCTCCTCCTCTGTCTCGATCGGGACAGAGAGAGGAGGAAGAAGACGAGGCCCGCGCCCCCTCCTCCTGCACATGGACCCCGCCCGACCCCACGTGTATGTGACCCCAGCCCCGGGCCCGCGTGTTTTAAGTGGAAGCGTAATTGAAGAATACGTTTCACTTTTCCGAAAGCGTATTCTTAGTCTGCTTCTGCCAAAATTGCGCTTTCCCTTTCAGGAAGCGTATTCTTCTCTTCTGTAGCTTAAAATGCGTTTTCACTTTCCAGGAAACGTATTCTGCCGAAGGCGCTTTCAGTTTTTGCCTCCATGGACTTGTTTGTTGAAGTTTTATTCATAGATTGGTCCCTGGTGTTCAACACCTCATAACTCCGCAACCGTAACTCCAAATGAGGTGAATCCAAAGCCCACTTATTCGTTTCGTCGAGCTCGTTCTGTTGTTATCATTTTTCATTATGTTTCAACATACTAGAATTGAACATTTTACCCCTGCCCTTAATCAGCCCCTCTGAGAGAGAACGTTTTCCGGTGATTTTTTCTGCGAGCTCCTTGCACTTTTTCCCGATGATTTCTTCCACCCCAGGCAAGCCACACCCTCCATTTGCATGATTGCAATGCAGTGACATGGTTTATTTATTTGAACTTGTTTAAAATATTGCATTAGCTATGTATGGTTTGTTCATGGCATTTCTCGAAGTATTGTTTGATCTTGAAGTTGCCATGATATTTCTTGGAGTTCTAGGACTTATGTTTTGATAATTATGTGGATGACATGTGCCTTTGGATTCTGAGTGGCTATTATGATTATTTTCATGATGGTATCTGGTATTATTTTGGAGTATTACT
The DNA here is from genome assembly GCF_018294505.1 of Triticum aestivum. Lineage (NCBI taxonomy): Eukaryota > Viridiplantae > Streptophyta > Magnoliopsida > Poales > Poaceae > Triticum > Triticum aestivum. Next base: position 1,067 of record NW_025251484.1, on the reverse strand, counting down.
TTGGATATCATGTTGCCTTTGGATTATTAGTGGATAGTGTTATTTTCATCATGATGCTAAGATAATATTATGTTTTGGAGTATGAGGTTGGAGATGATGCTTGCATGTGGATCATAGTTGGATAGTTAGTTCTGGATATTTCAGTAGTAGTTTTATCGTTCTTGGATTCATCATGATAGTAGCGTTATGCTGTCCACGGAGTACTTTGATAAGACTATATTAAGCTTTGGAATATTTGTTGGATATTGCTATGACTTGGATTATAGGTTGATAGATGATATTGGAGTATCAGTTAATACTGTTATATTTTCGGGATAAATTACGTCATTAAGTTGGTTAGGTGCCACTGAACCAGGCTTTTCCAATGTAACCACATTTTCCTTTTATGGGAAAGCCCTAACTGGGTCTATTGTCGTGCCTCTCGCCGGTGCCTCCAATGAGGGAAGGTTATGGGCACATGCTACCCTAATCAGGTAGGCGGACATAAGCCTTGTGTGCCCGTTGTTGTTGTTGTACCCGGGTGGTCCCTGTTTGGGACCGTTTTATGTCTTGGCCACGACGATGGCCATTGGTGCCTTTGGTAGGCATGGGGCCACCCAGGACGTAGCCCCAAAAGGGGTGTTAGTAGGAGTGGCCGGGAGAGTGTCATGGCAGTAGGTTGGTTTTGTCGGAACACCGTTGGTCCACCCGAATGGGAGTGTGAGGCCATGGGTTCCGTGGTGTGGGTAAAGTGCGCTACCTCTGCAGTGTGTGTTTGTTTACACTATCGATAGCAGCGTCCCCGGTCGTGGGCATGGGTTCGTACTAGGTCACACCGTTCGATCAACACTCACATGACGGAATGACTTATAGGTGATTTATATGTTGATATTTTGAGCAGTACAGATTGGCAGGATGTTGATGATGATGTTGGAGACCAAGTGATGGTCATGGTAGTGATCGCAGGAAAGATCACCGTTTGAGACCAAGTGTTGGTCATGTTTGTGATCGCCGGAAAGATCACCGTTTGATACCAAGTGTTGGTCATGGTTGTGATCGCCGGAAAGATCACCGTTTGGTTTTGATCA
>NW_025251483.1:0-2103 GCF_018294505.1 Triticum aestivum | reverse complement strand
CTAAGCATGCACCCAAGGACAAAAGATTTGATTTTTACACCAATTTATATGCACCAGAGCATGTGTATGTAGTTCAAATTTGAATTCTGCACATAAATGCATTGAAAACTCACGTAATGCATAAAAATGTCCAAAGGAACCCCGAAAAAGCACAATAAATAACACAACACTCCTGTAGTTCTATGTTGAGATGAGAAAAAAATTGAAAGCAATAAGACGCAATGGATATCGCTGCATCCCCAAAGTTGGGGTGTTCCGTACCGAAACCATCATGCTTGTTCTGAGAAGCTCTCGTTTGTGAGAAGCATATACCCAAACCTGCCCCAAATGGGACAAAAAATTTATGACGACATGTTGATGCCGCTCCATGATAGCATTCCAAGTTTCTTGAATTTCAGACAAGTTTTGGTTTACTAGAACTTAAAAACCGTGTATCTCAATGTTTGTGGCCGAGTGACGGTGGCAGGGTGTTTGACATTTATTCCCATTTCTTGCATGGGACCTAAGCGTGCACCCAAGGACAAAAGATTTGATTTTTCAACCAATTTATATGCACCGGAGCATATGCATGTAGTTCAAATTTGAATTTTGCACATAACTGCATTGAAAACTCACTTAATGCATAAAAATGTCCAAACGAACCCCAAAAAATCACAATAACTAACACAACACTCCTGTTCTTCTATGTTGAGACGAGAAAAAAATTTGAAAGCAATAAGAGACAATGGATACCGTTTCGTCCCAAAATCTGGGGCGTGCCCTACCGAAACCATCATGCTTGTTGTGAGAAGCTCTGGTTTGTGAGAAGCATATACCCAAACGTGCCCCAAATGGGATAAAAATTTTACCATGCCATGTCGATACCGCTCCATGATAGCATGCCAAGTTTCATGAATTTCAGATGAGTTTTGGATTTACTAGAATTTAAAAACCAGGTATCTCAATGTTTGTGGCCAAGTGACGGTGGCAGGGTGTTTGACATTCATTCCCATTTATTGCATGGGAACTAAGCATGCACCCAAGGACAAAAGATTTGATTTTTACACCAATTTATATGCACCGGAGCATGTGCATGTAGTTCAAATTTGAATTATGCACATAAATGCATTGAAAACTCATTTAATGCATAAAAATGTCGAAAGGAACCCCGAAAAATCACAAAAAAATGACAAAACACTCCTGTTGTTCTATGTTGACATGAGAAAAAAAATTGAAAGCAATAAGAGGCAATGGATATCGCTTCATCCCCAAAGTTGGGGCGTTCCCTACTGAAACCATAATGCTTGTTGTAAGAAGCTCTGGTTTGTGAGAAGCATATACCCAAACCTGCCCCAAATGGGACAAAACATTTACCACGACATGTGGATGCCGCTCCACGATAGCATGCCAAGTTTCATGAATTTCAGACAAGTTTTGGATTTACTAGAATTTAAAAACCTGGTATCTCAATGTTTGCAGCCGAGTGATGGTGGCATTGTGTTTGACATTCATTCCCATTTCTTGCATGGGACCTAAGCGTGCACCCAAGGAAAAAAGATTTGATTTTTACACCAATTTATATGCACCGGAGCATGTGCATGTAGTTCAAATTTGAATTCTGCAGATAACTGCATTGAAAACTCCCTTAATGCATAAAAATGTCCAAACAAACCCCGAAAAATCACAATAAATAACACAACACTCCTGTTGTTCCATGTTGACCCGAGAAAAATATTTGAAAGCAATAAGAGGCAATGGATATCGCTTCGTCCCCAAAGTTGGGGTGTTCCCTACCGAAACCATCATGCTTGTTATGAGAAGCTCCAGTTTGTGAGAAGCATATACCCAAACCTGCCCCAAATGGGACAAAAAAATTACGACGTCATGTGGATGCCGCTCCGTGATAGCATTCCAAGTTTCTTGAATTTCAGACAAGTTTTGGATTTACTAGAATTTAAAAACCTGGTATCTCAATGTTTGCGGCCGAGTGATGGTGGCATTGTGTTTGACATTCATTCCCATTTCTTGCATGGGACCTAAGCATGCACCCAAGGAAAAAAGATTTGATTTTTACACCAATTTATATGCATCGGAGCATGTGCATGTAGTTCAAATTTGAATTCT
>NW_025251482.1:0-2103 GCF_018294505.1 Triticum aestivum | reverse complement strand
TAGCTAAGGTATAAAATGGTGAATCCCTGAATCACTATATACAATGTATGTCCAGTTGCAGCAACTGTTGTTATTTGATTTTAGGAGTTGAACTTGAGCATGAAGTCACACGTTTCACCGTTTAAGCTTGAAACTATTATTCTAAAAAAATTATTTAGTAACACTAAAATTTATTCAATAAGTAGTTTGACCATAGTTTGACAAAAAAAATTAAAAAGATTGAGGACAACTTTTTTCCTTTCAGAATCGAAGGATTCTAAAAATGTGCAAAACGGCCTACGGTAGCCGAAATCGGTTCCAGAGGGCCTTTAGTCCCCATTCTGGAACCGGGACAAAACAGATGGGACTAATGCCCAAAAATTTAGTCCCGGTTGGCTTACGAACCGGGACAAAAGGAGGTCCACGTGGCCGCTGTGGGGCGCCCACGCAGGAGGACCTTTAATCCCGATTTGTAACACCAATCGGGACTATAAGGTTTGACGAGAGGCTTCCCGTGCTCATATCTGAAGATCTCTACTACCTCTAACGTTTCAAACTCTACATCATCGCTTAGGTAATAACCAAGATTGGTACCGGGCAGTAGCCCCGGATGATTAGTGACAGTATCGCTAGACACCTTGAGTGGGGGGCACGATTGCTTCGCCTGTTCGCCGAGCTAGGGAATTGTTTTCCCACTTTTTCGTTTTGCTAATCTTGCATCACTGGAAGTATTTCCCGACCACCGCGCTTCATCATATATCTTTGCAATACAACGGTCATAGTTGGATTGTGGCGGAGGCGGTGGTGGTCTCTTAAGGGCATCCATAGTGTGCTTCACTTTCACCGGATCTGCCATTTCCTTCAGAGGTGGAGGTTTCCGTTCAAAATGGGCCTTCACTTCAGCAGCACTGATGTCCGCATTTTCCTCTTCAATCCTCTCATATAGTAACTTTGGAAGAGGCTTCATGCTTGGACCAAATTTGTATTTCTTGAAGGAAATATGCCCTAGAGGCAATAATAAAGTTGTTATTTTATATTTCCTTATTCATGATAAAGGTTTATTATTCATGCTAGAATTTTATTGATCGGAAACCTTAATACATGTGTGAATACTAATGGCGCATCACTGGTGCGCCATTAGTATCACGCCACTAGTATTTATTACTAATGGTGCACCACCACTAGTGCACCATTAGTATCTGGTATACTAATGGCGCACCACCCAGTGCACCATTAGTATGCCTCCCAGGGGCCATATTTAACCATGTGCTTTGGCACACTAATGGCGCACTGCGGATGGATGCGCCATTAGTATACTTTGGTGCACTGTTTGGTGATGCGCCATTAGTATACTTTGGCATACTAATGGCGCACTCTGTAGTGATGCGCCATTAGTATGAATATTAGATTTTTTTTTACTTTTCTGATTTTTGCACAGGTTACAAAATATATTATTTGACAGAATATAGACAGTAGCACACAGCAACAACAGATTCATCGAATACAATAGAAGATTAGTCTCCGAATACAATTCATCATATTAGTCTCCGAATTCAAAAGACTGAACAAAGATAAAACATTACAAGTCTCGAGACCGCGAGTATCGAGTTTGTCTTCACATTACAAGTCAATATCGATCATCTAAACTACCATCACATAGAAGAGAGCTGCGGTCATCACGATGAGCATCATCACGATGAAACTGGTCTTCATCCGGTTCCTCCAACGCTCCCTCCTCTCTCCCGCTAGATAGCGGGCGTATCTAGATTCCGCCTCCACCCTAGTGGTGTACCCTTTGTAACTGTTACCGCTGAAAAGGTGAACCTGCCTCCGACACTCCTCCCAGTCATCGTAGACTCCGGGAACCTTACCCTAGTACACAACACACGACGGCATCTCTATGCACAAGCCAAACAACAGACAATACATACATAAGCAATATATAAGTATGCAACAAAAGGATCGGAAGAGAAAAGCAAGACATGACATTAATAGCACGATTCATGGTCCTACTAATAAATAGCATCGATTACATCTAAGTTGAACGACTGTCCAAACCTAAGAGACATACAAGTTCATTAAAGTTTAATTACAACATGAGCCAATCAATGTTTCAGAACTACA
>NW_025251481.1:0-2103 GCF_018294505.1 Triticum aestivum | reverse complement strand
AAGATAACCAATCATACATAAAAGAATTCAGAGAAGATTCAAATATTGCTCATAGATAATCTTGATCATAAACCCACAATTCATCGGATCTCGACAAACACACCGCAAAAAGAGTTACATCGAATAGATCTCCAAGAAGATCGAGGAGAGCTTTGTATTGAGATCCAAAGAGAGAGAAGAAGCCATCTAGCTAATAACTATGGACCCGAAGGTCTGTGGTAAACTATTCACACATCATCGGAGAGGCTATGGTGTTGATGTAGAGCCCTTCGTGATCGATTCCCCTCCGACGGAGCGCCGGAAAAGGCCCCAAGATGGGATCTCATGGGTACAGAAGGTTGCGGCGGTGGAAATAGGGTTTCGTGGTGCTCCTCGATGGTTTCGGGGTACATGGGTATATATAGGAGGAAGAAGTAGGTCGGTGGAGCCACGAGGGGCCCACAAGGGTGGGGGGCGTGCCCGGGGGGCAGGCGCGCCTCCCTGCCTCGTGGCCTCCTCGTTGATTTCTTGACGTCCACTCCAAGTCCTCTGGATCACGTTTGTTCCAAAAATCATGCTCCCGAAGGTTTTGTTCCGTTTGGACTCCGTTTGGTATTCCTTTTCTGCGAAACACTGAAATAGGCAAAAAAACAGCAATTTGCACTGGGCCTTGGGTTAGTAGGTTAGTCCAAAAAATAATATAAAAGTGTATAATAAAGCCCATTAAACATCCAAAACAGAATATATAATAGCATGGAGCAATCAAAAATTATAGATACGTTGGAGACGTATCAAGCATCCCCAAGCTTAATTCCTGCTCGTCCTCGAGTAGGTAAATGATAAAAACAGAATTTTTGATGTGGAATGCTACTTAGCATATTCTTCAATGTAATTTTCTTTATTGTGGCATGAATGTTCAGATCCGAAAGATTCAAGATAAAAGTTTAATATTGACATAAAAATAATAATACTTCAAGCATACTAACTAAGCAATCATGTCTTCTCAAAATAACATGGCCAAAGAAAGTTCATCCCTACAAAATAATATAGTTTGGTAATGCTCCATTTTCGTCACACAAGATGCTCTCATCTTGCACAACCCCGATGACAAGCCAAGCAATTGTTTCATACTTTAGTAATCTCAAACTTTTTTCAACTTTCACGCAATACATGAGCGTGAGCCATGGATATAGCACTATGGGTGGAATAGAATATAATGATGGGGGTTGTGTGGAGAAGACAAAAAAGGAGAAAGTCTTACATTGACGCGACTAATCAATGGGCTAGGGAGATTCCCATCAATTGATGTCAATGCAAGGAGTAGGGATTGCCATGCAACGGATGCACTAGAGCTATAAATGTATGAAAGCTCAACAAAAGAAACAAATGAAGGAAATATGCCCTGGAGGCAATAATAAAGTTATTATTTATTTCCTTATTTCATGATAAATGTTTATTATTCATGCTAGAATTGTATTAACCGGAAACATAATACATGTGTGAATAGATAGACAAACGTAGTGTCACTAGTATGCCTCTACTTGACTAGCTCGTTGATCAAAGATGGTTGAGTTTCCTAGCCATAGACATGAGTTTTCATTTGATTAACGGGATCACATCATTAGGAGAATGATGTGATTGACTTGACCCATTCCGTTAGCTTAGCACTTGATCGTTTAGTATTCTGCTATTGCTTTCTTCATGACTTATACATGTTCCTATGACTATGAGATTATGCAACTCCCGTTTACCGGAGGAACACTTTGTCTGCTACCAAACGTCACAACGTAACTGGGTGATTATAAAGGTGCTCTACAGGTGTCTTCGAAGGTACTTGTTGGGTTGGCGTATTTCGAGATTAGGATTTGTCACTCCGATTGTCGGAGAGGTATCTCTGGGCCCACTCGGTAATGCACATCACTATAAGCCTGGCAAGCATTGTAACTAATGAGTTAGTTGCGGGATGATGTATTACGGAACGAGTAAAGAGACTTGCCGGTAACGAGATTGAACTAGGTATTGAGATACCGACGATTGAATCTCGGGCAAGTAACATACCGATGACAAAGGGAACAACGTATGTTGTTATGCGGTCTGACCGATAAAGATCTTCGTAGAATATGT
>NW_025251480.1:0-2103 GCF_018294505.1 Triticum aestivum | reverse complement strand
ATTGTTGGAGCTGCTCCAATATTGTCATCAGAGCCCTGTCCAAGTGTCCATCTGTGGGGGTGACGGCTGTGCGGCGGACTTCATGTGATGTTGAGGACGATGGCATGAGGTGGAACCTGGTGGAGGAGCAATTCCGCTAGCGGCTAGTTGTGGTCACGAGGCCGTTAGGAGGAGATGACGTGGTGATCGGATCCACGAAGGTGTCATCCACGTCAAGAGGTGGCCGCTGCATACGGGAAGATGTTGTGGTGATTGGCGATGTGATGGCGTCATGCACCACAAGCTGGTGGACAGTGATCGCCAAGTTATTGCGGGTGTTTCGCATTTAGGATTTGGCGAGTTAGCATGACAAGATTAGGAAGCCGATTGTTAGCACTAATCCTGTGATGATGTATCCACATATTTGGATTTTTGTATGCATGTAGTTAGGTGTTGATGGAGGGTAGTTTTGATGGATAAGCTTTTGATAAGCATTTCTACGAGATGGATAAGGAAACGATTCTGAAGATTCCTATGAGCTCGAGGTGGCAGTCAGACTTACGAGTGTGATACTATGAAAAGCAAGGCACTTATTCCATCCTACCTGCTTACAGCATGTTGGATAAAGACATGGAGAAATAAAGATCCCAAGCTCAGCGATTGAGCACAGCGAATTAGCACATCATCCTTGCTGGTAGATGTCCCCCGTTGGTACTGCCTTAACATTCCCTCTTTGTGCAGGCACTAAATAGCAGACCTAGACCAGGATTGCTATATCTTTTGCTGCTCCCCGTCCGGCAGGGGAAATGTCTGCATCTGAAAATTTTCCGATGCCACACATTCATATCTTTATCACGCCAATAGCTTATATATAGGTCATTATGATGCATTGTCATATGCGTGAGCGTTCATCGCCAGGAGAGAATAATAAATTGTATCAATATGAGGCGTCGACTGTGAGCCTACTCGGTGGCTAGCTACTGACTGAGTAATTGAACGTGGGTGTGTGACTATGTGGTGCAAGTGGCGAGGTAAATGTGGTGAATGGGGGTGGATTTTATAGGTCGCAAGCAGTGCGTGTGCACATGACAAAGTTTTGTCTGTCAGTAATTCGCGGCTGCCTGCAACCCGAAATACTTCACGTTTTGAACCAGGAATGACTTAGTCCTTATACTGGTAGCAAAAACAAGATAACATAATTAGTTGTTATGACAAATTTATTTATTTTGGACAAGGTACATTTGTTTGGTGACTATATTTCCTATTGTCAGTTACTCATCCGACTTTATATATACAACATATTCTAACATGATATGGCTCATTGTCTTCAGTTCAAAAGGGGGATACACATTACAGAGTAGGCCAACAACAGTGCCACCCCATCCAGAAGATTCAAGTTCCAACAAAATAATACAACATTGTTAGTAATAGACATTTTTAGTTTCTTTTCCCTGGTATAGTTTCACTAAAGAAACGCCACGTCTCACAACGGTCTTATAAGTGCTGTTACGTTTTAAATTTGATGTGATCTCTATTATGTTCGACAAAGAAATCTGGTTTTTTGGAGTTGTGATGCACACGAAGTTCCATGCATGGAATGAGAGTGAGGAAGGGAAACATACTATTTAATCACTTTGCTATATGCATTTGGTAACCGCAAGATTGCAACCATGACATTACAGAAAAAGGCATTGGCCCCGCTTTATAGATAAAGTAACTTCCGAACCATCCAACCGAACTAATCAGAAAAAGAAAAAGAAACAAAAATGAAACGACAAAAGATACAAGATGCTAACTAGCAGCTAACATGCTCCAAAAGCACCAAGAAAACTTGAGCATTGGAGCCCTCGGCAAACACGAGGTCAAGCCATCGAAGAGACTAAGTCAAGAGAGCTGCATGCAGCCGAAGAAATACCTTGCTCCCTCATCTCCCAAGAGGCCACCTGAAGTTACTCCCTCGTTCGTCTCTACCTCCAAAGAAGGCCCCCTGGCCTCTCGCCCTGGATCGAAGCTGCACCGTCGGCAGGTAGAATTGCTCACCCCTGAGCAAGAATGAACAAGGCCAACTTGATGCCTGGGAGTGAACTGCAAGCACGGTCAGCTCACCTCACAAAGAAAAACTCC
>NW_025251479.1:0-2103 GCF_018294505.1 Triticum aestivum | reverse complement strand
CCCTTTACATGAGGATTCTTCCGCGGAAGAACAACTCATATTCGCCTTGTCACAGGGCGCCGAGCACAACCTGATGACCTATGAGGCGTACGATATCAACGGCTACACATTCTACACCGAGGCCAAGGACATGAAGAGCGATGGTTATCAGAACTCCGGGGTAACGATGGAATCCTACACCGATAACGACAAGGACAGATACTACGGAAGGATCGAGGAGATCTGGGAGCTGAGCTACGCTGGAGAGAAGGTCCCGATGTTCCGTGTCAGATGGGCCAAGAACGTCATAAAAGAAGACCGGTATTTCACCACCATGGTTATACCCGAAGCCAAATCCAAGACCGCGGGCGCAAACGTCACCGCGGGCAAGATTCAGCTTCTCTTTCTTTGGTTCTGGACATTCAGACTTGAAGTGACCAAGTTCATCACAATTGAAACACCGTACCTTGCTCTTGTCGAACTTTCGGTGCTTCTTGGGCTTGTTCTCAGAATGCTCACCACGCTCTCTGCGCCTGCCGTGTCCACCACCGCGTCCGGACTGCCCTCGCCCACGGCCACCGCGCCCGCCGGCGCCACTGCCGCTGCTGCTAGAACCCTCACCACTCAGCTTCTGTTTGCCGAGCAGGTTCTCCAACGCCTTGGTCACAAGCATGAGCTGCTCATTCTTTTCACCGCGATCACCACGGCGCCCGATCTCATTCTCCTCGAACGCGCGCAACCGGCCAACTGCCTCAGCCATAGACATGGTCTTCATGTCACCCCACTGCTCGATCGTCCCGATGATCTACGCGAAACCATCAGGAACAACAACAAACAGCCACTTGACGACCATCTTCTCCTGGAGATCCTCTCCTAGGGCACGGATCTTGCTGACAAGTGCATTCAAACGGCGAGATAATGGGGAAATCGTCTCACCATCATCCATCAGCATGCGGTCAAACTTCCGCATCAGCTGATTTATGCGCGCCTCGCCGATCCGCATTGTGCGAATCGCAGCCCAAGCCTCTTTCGCCGTCTTGTACTCGACGAGCGCCATCATCACATCATCAGGAACAGACTGGGAGATCGCTGCCATCACGCCCATATCTCATTCCCCGTCGTACTCGGCGTCGCCCTCAACCACTGACCACGCGCCCAATGGACGCATGATGATCTTCATCTTGGCTTCCCAAAGATGGTAGTTCGATTCCGGAGGACCAAGGCACCTTCCTCCGAGGAGCTGTCGCCCGTGCGCTTCCCCGGCGGCTGGTACTTCCCCGACGCCAGCACCTCCTTCGGTGTCTCATCGCTCGCCATCGCCTCTGAACACCACCGCCACTCTTCACCACTCTCGCCGCCGCCGCCGCCGCAAGGTCGCCTCCCTCAAACCGAGGCTCTGATGCCAATTGTCAGGGAATTTAGCCCCTGGATCAATCAAACGCACGTGATCTCGTGGACTTGAAGAACACACACGCACGCGAACACACAGGAGACGAACATGAGGTTTTGGCGACGCGGACTAATTGTGTCTTTTGTGTTTCTTTCCTAATTCCCATGGCCTCCCGCCCAACAGAACGTGGCCCAGTACAACGAAAAAGCCTCCTCACGAGGTTGAATGAGGCCTCAAATTACTAAAAACATATCAAATTTCTTAAGTTGATTTTCCACATCATATTTTTTTGAGGAACTGGGACAGTGGGAGAGGCTCCCACTGTCATATATATTAATAATTATAACACACTTTCCACATCATATTACTATATATTGATCATATTCCCGCATTAAACTAATACAGCCGCAGAAGAATCTAACCCTGAACTTTGCATTGGCCCTCTCCAATTAATTTTTTCGACACAGAAGAAAACATGTATTGATATTATCATCATGTCAATCCAAGACAACCAGTCCAATATATATGTGCTAATATATCATTGAGTTTGCTAGATCAGGAAATCAACCAGAGGTTGTCGGAGGATACAAAATTGACGAAGGAGCAACGGCAGGAAACGGCTCCAACAATTTCTTGTTCTCCAACACGGACCATTCACATTGAGAGACGTCGCGTGCCTAGTTTTCGGGTGCTGGTGCGCATTCTTCCTATCACATTGAAGTCCGCTCAGTTAC
>NW_025251478.1:0-2103 GCF_018294505.1 Triticum aestivum | reverse complement strand
AAACAAGCGGCCAGCAGCTGGAGAGCGGCCGTCCTGCACGCAGCGGCAGATGCACGCAGCGCATCGACGGCCGTGCTGCGCGAGGGGATCCGTGCAAAAGAAAACGTCAAAATCAGTAAAGCGGACATACTGGCTCGATACAAGCAAATACAGCGCTCAAGTCGCCCGTGGTGGGCTCGGCCCGGGTACAGGTCTGACGCCCAAAAGTGGACAGACCATGCAGTGTGGGGCATTGTCCTTTTGGCGCGCGGGCCCGGCGATTTGACCAGGAGTACAGCTCGGGTGCATGTCATGTGGGGAGCACAGCTCGGGCGCATGTCTTGCGGAACCGCAAGAACAGCAGCCGGTGCTTCCGCTGCGACGTGCAGTCTTCACGTCACGGCGGCCCGGCTCCAGTAAAATACACACAGCCCTCCGTCCTGCCCCAGTTTTCAAGCTGAATGATGAGCAAAATACACAAAAACAGCAACAAAAACTAGTTCATCTGATGTATGGGCGTACAAAAATCAGACTAAATCCCTGGTTCGGGCACTTGTAGAAACGGACGCCGGGGTTCCGGTCTGTCCCAGAGACGAACCATGAGGGGGGGGGCACCATGCACGCATGCAGGGGACGCGTCCTCTGGTGTGTACGACGTATACCTTGCCCGTGAGCTCGCTCTGGGCATGGACGAAATGTGCAGCGTGGGCGTTCGTGGCCTAGCAACTGTGTGGTGTCAGGTTTGGTCCTTTGAATACGCATATACGTTTCAGTTTGCTTTCCAAGATGCCCTAGGTGCAGCTGCTGCTGCGTTCAGAGATGCACTTCTCCCAGCAGCTGCCTTTTATAGACTCCGCGACTTCTCTATTCCCATGGCCAGCCGAGGTGGTACTAAACTTTACCAGGTGCCTGAACCAACGATGTGTGTGTTGTATGGGCCGAACATTGTTGGGCCTTCATTCTTGAAAAGAAATGTGAAAGAACCAAAGGCCTAGAGATAAATAGTAATATAGCTGTGCGTTGTTGGGCTTCCTACGTTTTTGCCTTGTGGCCTTTAAAGACATGTACAACATTACGTACGTGACTGGGTCATTTGTTTATGAGGTTTGGGGCTCTGTACAACTTATATATCTGATGTATGTGCATCCTATGCAACATATGAATATGAAATTTAAAGGTATTTTGATTAATAATTTTCATCGGGTAACCCATGGGTACAAACTTAGACCCATGCCCCGCCCATCGCTAATCGGGTTACCCATCGGGCTTGCCCATGGTTGAACACGATGACCCATACCCTACCCATTTGTGTCGGGTGCCCATGGGCGCGGTCACCGATGGGTCGGATTGCCGGGTTGAGTTTGTAGACACATATGCTGAGAACATCCATGGATTTTTTTTTTCTGTTTTTTTGAAACATTTCAATTTGGTTTTTTTGAATTGGTATCATGGGAGCATATAATTGTTGGTACCACCAGATATTTCCCCACACTGCATATGCCCTGCCTTTTTTTTCAAAAAGAAAGATAACCCCGGCCTCTACATCAATACCATATTGCCCTGCCCTCGCTTCCCGATGCCGCACATCACTGGCTCCAGTCCACATCGCAGCCCTCAGTGCACGACGGACCGGGCGCAGCCGAAGCCACACAGCTGAGCTCGGCCGCGATCCCAGGGAAACCTTGTCGCTGCGGCACGATGTGACGCACGCTCCGTTCCCACGGCGGTACGATGTGACGCACGCCACTGCAACGCCTTGCCGATGGATTGAGAGGCATAACGCGCGGCCGGGGTACGTCGGATACTTTCTCCGGCTTGCCGGCCGGGTTCTCGTACTCTACGTTCTCACGCGAGGGCAAGTCCGGCCGGGCTCTCGTACTACTCGGACAAAGGCGCGCACGCGCACGGCCGGAGGTCGCACTCGCAGGCAGGAAAGAATCCGCATACGGTCTGAAATACGTCCCATCATCGTTTTGTACTCTTCAATCAATCTTTCCCACACCACAGGGGCATTAGTAAGTTACCGTATGAACCCGCGTCGCGCTCCGTCGGCTCAACAAATACTCCTGATATACGGTGCTTGTCCATCCAATAATACAATGTTTGTTTTTCACAAGCATTCCC
>NW_025251477.1:0-2103 GCF_018294505.1 Triticum aestivum | reverse complement strand
CTATGAAGCGTGAAGATTCATGGCTTTGAAGCCAAATGATCAATCTTATGGCCACATTCATGGCATAGTTTGTTCAAATGAGCTCATATTGTGCACAAGGGTGCATCTTGGAATTCCAAACAATGTTGCCTAAGGGAGTTTTCATTTTCTTTGCATGGAAAATTCATTTTCCATTTTCCGAGTGCATGAAATGAGTTTTTTTTGTGAAGGACCTACCATATATTTGTTGCGAAATTGGACGTAATTATTTTTATAAAATACTAGGACATATTTAATGCACAATTGACAAAATGGTTGGGTGTCAAAAGTTTTGATCCACCTCTGGTGAAAAAGACAAATTCCCGTCAATTCAGTTGGAAGCGGGTCAAATTTGAACTGCAGCTGCCTCGTAGTTTGCTCTTTGTTTTTTCCAAAAATCATTTCTAGGTAAATAAGTATCTATTTAATCAGAGAAACACCAAAAAAATTCCAAGATTCAACCACTAGATAGGAACGGTCAAGCCCGTCGTTCTGACCGCATTTTGAAACGGGCATAAAAAATCAAAAATTGGAAAACCTTTGCATTGTGTCATTATATGTGACCAAGTTTCCAGGAAAAATAATAAACTTGTAATACGGTAATTATTTTAAAAAAGTGTTCTCAGAAATGAGCTATCAAGAGTGAAGATTCATGGATTTCAAGCCAAATGATCAATATTATGGCCACATTCATGGCATAGTTTGTTCAAATGATCTAATATTGTGCACAAGGGTGCATCTTGGAATTCCAAACAATGTTGCCTAAGGGAGTTTTTATTTTCTTTGCACGGATAATTCATTTTCCATTTTCCGAGTGCCCGAAATGAGTTTTTTTTGTGAAGGACCTACCATATATTTGTTGCGAAATTGGACCTAATTATTTTTATAAAATACTAGGCCATATTTAATGCACAATTGACAAAATGGTTGGGTGTTAAAAGTTTTGATCCACCTCTGGTGAAAAAGACAAATTCCCATCAATTCAGTTGGAAGCGGGTCAAATTTGAACTGCAGCTGCCTCGTAGTTTGCTCTTTGTTTTTACCAAAAATCATTTCTAGGTAAATAAGTATCTATTTAATCAGAGAAACACCAAAAAAATTCCAAGATTCAACCACTAGATAGGAATGGTCAAGGCCGCCATTTTGACCGCATTTTGAAACGGGCATAAAAAATAAAAAAAATAAAAAAAATGGAAAACCTTCGCATTGTGTCATTATATGTGACCAAGTTTCCAGGAAAAATAATAAACATGTAATACGGTAAATATTTTAAAAAACTTTTCTCAGAAACAAGCTATGAAGCGTGAAGATTCATGGTTTTCAAGCCAAATGATCAATCTTATGGCCACATTCATGGCATAGTTTGTTCAAATGATCTCATATTGTGCAAAAGGGTGCATCTTGGAATTCCAAACAATGTTTCCTAAGGGAGTTTTCATTTTCTTTGCACGGAAAATTCATTTTCCTTTTTCCGAGTGCCCGAAATGAGTTTTTTTGTGAAGGACCTACCATATATTTGTTGCAAAATTGGACCAAATAAATTTTATAAAATACTAGGCCATATTTAATGCACAATTAACAAAATGGTTGGATGTCAAAATTTTTGATCCACCTTTGGTGAAAAAGACAAATTCCCGTCGATTTAGTTGGAAGCGGGTCAAATTTGAACAGCAGCTGCCTCGTAGTTTGCTCTTTATTTTTTCCAAAAATCATTTCTAGGTACATAAGTATCTATTTAATCAGAGAAACACCAAAAAAAATTCCAAGATTCAACCACTAGATAGGATCGGTTAAGCCCACCGTTTTGACCGCATTTTGAAACGGGCATAAAAAATTCAAAAAATTCAAAAAATTGGAAAACCTTCGCATTGCGTCATTATATGTGACCATGTTTCCAGGAAAAATAATAAACTTGTAATATGTTAATTATTTAAAAAAAGTGTTCTCAGAAACGAGCTATCAAGTGTGAAGATTCATGGCTTTCAAGCCAAATGATCAATCTTATGGCCACATTCATGGCATAGTTTGTTCAAATAATCTAATATTGTCCACAAGGGTGCATCTTGGAATTCCAAACAATGTTGC
>NW_025251476.1:0-2104 GCF_018294505.1 Triticum aestivum | reverse complement strand
CACCGATGTAGCAAGTGACATGAACATACTCAGGACAAATAAAACACCAAATAGTATACTTTTTTCTCTCTTGCTGACATTAATTGTTTGTATTCTTTCCTCCATATGGCTCGTGGAATTGGCCAGAAAGCAAGACCTCACATAATTAGTTGACATGCATGTTCATCGTCTTAAACACATCTTACCAATGCCGCCGGCTATAATGGCGCCTGCGCATGTTGCATCTTGTGGATACTGAAGCTTGTTGATCCTACACCTGTATATGAACCTTGGGTACGATGTTTTCTTCTACTTCATGCTCTACTTCAGTGGAGATTGCATCATGTGTACATGAATAAGTCACGTGACTTTCTTATCACGTTTCCATGTGTGGACGGTAACATATCGAGAAAGTGTGTAATAGTTCTTTTTAGGTAGCACCGCATTTTTGCTCACACACAATAGCAAATACAATGGAGGGCCAAGCATGCATGTGTAGTAGGATGTCCTATGCTAATGTTTGAGTTGCTAAAGTGTGGAAGTACAAAGGAGAAGAACCTGTCCACGTGATATGTAAGTGCTCTGCATGGGAAAATATAAAAAGGAAAGAGAACAAGTTTGCGATTGTCATGTCCAAATTATGTAAGTGAGTCAAATAATATGGCCCATAATCAACTTAGGTTCAATTACAATGATCTTACAGTTATGCTTTGTTGATTGAAAGATGATCCACTAGATTAACGGCCAGATGTTTTGGTTTCTTTGGGAATGGCTTTGTTTTCTCTTGTTAACTTGACGTGTACATTTAACAAATAATGGATTACAATTTTTTTTATGTTGTTCCCGATGAAACATTGGCACTCTTGTGACCAAACAATTCAATTAGCATGTTGATACTCTTCAATAAGTCTATGTTGTTAGTTTTATGTTACAGTGATCCACCTATATGGTCCAAAACTCTTACTTCTCTCGCACTCCACCTCATGCATTTGAGCTATTGATTTGGACTTCAGACTACCATTTTTAATCCATTTGATACAAGCATCATCAAGTCGATAATGGACAAACTTGGTCAATCTGATCAGCTTTTTAGATTTACCAACCTGATCACTCTCTTTCCATAAAATAGCCCCATTACGTATAACTCATTCTACTGTCTAGTGAACTATTATAATCTGAAAGCTAGCATACTTCAGTTAAATAGGAATCCCCGTTACTTGAAATTAAACAACTTATAATTGTACTCATGTATATTTTTGGGCATTATCTTATGACCGTGTTGTGACAGTAACGATGGGAGTTTGTTCACTAAAAAAGGTGGTCTTTCCTTCTAGCTTTTTAAGTGTTCTAGACACCAAAATTGAATTATTATACTAATTTCATGCTAGAGATGTCAATTGTGATATCTTGTTGTTGTGACAGTGCAGGATAAAATTATTTTTCTTCTCCTCAATTGCTTTTTTCTTGGTTTGCTTTAATTATTCATTGAGTGTGCTTAACTCATCTCACAGGGATGGACAAGCGATAGCAATGATAGTGATAAGTTTGAGTGGAAAATTTATGGTGAGGCTGAACCCTCATGGGCTCCAGCCTTGAGGAATAAAGATGCTCCAGGCCCGTCCACACTTGTGTGTGAGGTAGTAAATAATTGTGTACTCAATTACATGAATTAGCCATGACTTGTTTTTATTAGTGTGATATTTGTTATGCAACTATCTAAAGGGTTCTAATCGGTGGGCCAACGAGGAAACTTCATCTATTTATTTAGTCAAGGCATATGTTGGAATGGGTTTTCCAAAAAAGATGGTTGTGAAGGGCATCAAGGAGATTGGTAATACTAAAAACCACCGATTCATTTCATTTGTCTTGTTATGTTTGCACCTTGTGTCTAACCAAGGCTTTTGCTTTTGCTTCCAGGGCATAGTGATGGAAATGCATTGCTCGAGCTACTTCTCACATATAAGGTATTTGCCTTTGTGCGTTATTATTGACTTTATCACATGATGCTCTTGGTTCATGGTAGCAAGGTTCAAATGTTAGGATCGGTGATGTCAAATGTAGGCACTTGAAGATGATGATGATCTTGATTTTGAGAATCCGGATGGCGATGACGATGCTGGTGATA
>NW_025251475.1:0-2104 GCF_018294505.1 Triticum aestivum | reverse complement strand
TAGAACACAATTTTGTTGTGGGCGTGGATTTTGTCATCTTACTTGCCTCTACTAGTCTTTTCTTGCTCAACGGTATTGTGGGATGAAGCGGCCCGGACCAACCTTACACGTACGCTTACGTGAGACTGGTTCCACCGACTGACATGCACTAGTTGCATAAGGTGGCTGGCGGGTGTCTGTCTCTCCCACTTTAGTTGGAGCGGAATCGATGAACAGGGCCCTTATGAAGGGTAAATAGAAGTTGACAAAATCACGTTGTGGTGATTCGTAGGTAAGAAAATGTTCTTGCTAGAACCCAATTGCAGCCACGTAAAAGATGCAACAACAATTAGAGGATGTCTAACTTGTTTTTGCAGCGATTGATCATGTGATGTGATATGGCCAGAAGTTGTGATGAATGATGAATTGTGATGTATGAGATCATGTTCTTTGTAATAGGATTCACGACTTGCATGTCGATGAGTATGACAACCGGCAGGAGCCATAGGAGTTGTCTTTATTTTTTGTATGACATGCGTGTCATTGAATAACGTCATGTAAACTACTTTACTTTATTGCTAAACGTTAGTCATAGAAGTAGAAGTAGTCGTTGGCGTGACAACTTCATGAAGACACGATGATGGAGATCATGATGATGGAGATCATGGTGTCAAGCCGGTGACAAGATGATCATGGAGCCCCGAAGATGAAGATCAATGGAGCTATATGATATTGGCCATATCATGTCACAACTATATAATTGCATGTGATGTTTATTATGTTTATGCATCTTGTTTACTTACGACGACGGTAGTAAATAAGATGATCCCTTGCAAAAATTTCAAGAAGTGTTCTCCCCTAACTGTGCACCGTTGCTACAGTTCGTCGCTTCTAAGCACCACGTGATGATCGGGTGTGATGGATTCTTACGTTCACATACAACGGGTGTAAGACAGTTTTACACAGCGAAAACACTTAGGGTTAACTTGACGAGCCTAGCATGTGCAGACATGGCCTCGGAACACGGAGACCGAAAGGTCGAACACGAATCGTATGGAAGATACGATCAACATGAGAATGTTCACCGACGATGACTAGTCCGTCTCACGTGATGATCGGACATGGCCTAGTCGACTCGGATCGTGTGACACTTAGATGACTAGAGGGATGTCTAATCTAAGTGCGAGTTCATAATTTGATTAGAACTTTATTATCATGAACTTAGTCTAAAACCTTTGCAAATATGTCTTGTAGATCAATGGCCAACGCTAATGTCAACATGAACTTCAACGCGTTCCTAGAGAAAACCAAGCTGAAAGATGATGGCAGCAACTATACGGACTGGGTCCGGAACCTGAGGATCATCCTCATAGCTGCCAGGAAACAATATGTCCTAGAAGGACCGCTAGATGACGCTCCCGTCCCAGAGAACCAAGACATTATGAATGCTTGGCAGTCTCGTGCTGATGATTACTCCCTCGTTCAGTGCGGCATGCTTTACAGCTTAGAACCGGGGCTCCAAAAGCGTTTTGAGCACCACGGAGCATATGAGATGTTCGAAGAGCTGAAACTAGTTTTTCAAGCTCATGCCCGGGTTGAGAGATATGATGTCTCCGACAAGTTCTACAGTTGTAAGATGGAGGAAAACGGTTCTGTCAGTGAGCACATCCTGAAGATGTCTGGGTTGCACAACCGTATGACCCAGCTGAACATTAACCTCCCAGATGAGGCGGTCATTGACAGAATCCTCCAGTCGCTCCCACCAAGCTACAAGAGCTTTGTGATGAACTACAACATGCAGGGGATGGAAAAGACCATTCCTGAAGTGTTCTCGATGCTGAAGTCAGCAGAGGCTGAAATCAAGAAAGAACATCAAGTGTTGATGGTCAATAAGACCACTAAGTTCAAGAAGGGCAAGGGTAAGAAGAACTTCAAGAAGGACGGCAAAGATGTTGCCGCGCCTGGTAAGCCAGTTACCGGGAAGAAGTCAAAGAATGGACCCAAGCCTGAGACTGAGTGCTTTTATTGCAAGGGGAAGGGTCACTGGAAGCGGAACTGCCCCAAATACTTAGCGGATAAGAAGGCCGGCAACACCAAAGGTATATTTGATATACATGTGATTGAT
>NW_025251474.1:0-2104 GCF_018294505.1 Triticum aestivum | reverse complement strand
GCACTGCTGTTAAATCTCAGGCCTTGGTGGATTTCATCAATGACTGGACAGAGTCACAAGTGCCTGAGAAGAAGCCGGATAACACATATTGGACTATCCACTTTGATGGGTCCAGGCAGTTGGAGGGCTCGGGGGCTGGAGTCGTGTTGGCTTCCCCTAAAGGTGACAAGTTTCATTATGTGCTACAGTTGCTGTTTCCTTGCACTAACAACGCGGCTGAGTACGAGGCCTTGCTCCATGGTCTTCGGATGGCTAAAGAGATGAGCTTAAGCCGGGTAAGGTGCTTCGGCGACTCAGACTTGGTGGCTCAACAAGTCTCAGGGAAGTGGGATTCCAAGGACCCTCTCATGGCGGCTTATCGCCGCGAGGTTGATGCTATTGCTGGGCACTTTCAGGGTTATCAAGTGGAACACATCGATCGCAGGAAGAACGAGGCGGCGGATGCTTTAAGCCGGCTGGGCTCTCAGCGAAAACCGGTGCCGCCCAACACTTTCCTGGACGTCCTGTATAGCCCTTCTGTTAAGTTGCCCACAGAGGAAGATTTGGCTGTCCCTGACCCGGAGGCACGACTGGTGGCGGCTCTCCATGTCATACCAGACTGGACAATGCCATATCTGGCTTACATGACCCGGGGCGAGTTGCCTGAGGATGAAACTTTGGCCAGGCAAATAACCCGGCGGGCTAAATCAATGATTGTTATTGATGGGGAGTTGCATCACTGCAGTGTTACGGGGGCGTTTCAGCGTTGTGTTTCCCCTGAGGAAGGACAAGAGATCTTGTGTGAGATCCATGAAGGGGATTGTGGCCATCACGCCGGCTCAAAGTCTCTTGTGGCCAAGGCTTTTCGCCATGGTTTTTATTGGCTGACGGCTCATGCTGATGCGGAGGACTTGGTCAGTAAATGTGATGGTTGCCAGAGGTTCTCACGACGGGCTCATGTGCCGGCTCAGGAGCTGAGGATGATCCCAATCACTTGGCCCTTTGCGGTCTGGGGGCTTGACATGGTTGGGCCTTTTAAAAGGTCCAAGGATAAGAAGACTCACCTCTTGGTGGCAGTTGACAAATTCACAAAGTGGGTGGAAGCTGAGCCAGTTAGCAAGTGCGATGCAGCCACGACGGTTCAATTTATGAAAAAGGTGATTTTCCCCTTTGGTTTTCCGCACAGCATTATAACTGACAATGGCACCAATCTCTCCAAAGGCGCCATGGAAGAGTTTTGTCAACGCGAGCGTATCCGACTTGATGTTTCCTCAGTGGCTCATCCTCAATCCAATGGTCAAGCTAAGAGAGCTAATCAGGAGATTCTGAAGGGCATCAAGCCCCGGCTTTTGGTCCCTTTGCAACGGACGCCGGGTTGTTGGGTGGAGGAGTTGCCCTCCGTGTTATGGAGCATCAACACTACTCCTAACACGTCTACAGGTTTTACGCCTTTCTTCATGGTTTATGGAGCAGAAGCAGTCCTCCCCAGTGACATCCGTCATGACTCACCTCGCGTGGCGGCTTACGTTGAGGCGGATAATGAACAGGCGCGCCAAGATGCTCTGGGCTTGTTGGACGAACAGCGTGACATGGCAGCAGCCCGTTCAGCGATTTACCAACAAGACCTGCGCCGTTATCATAGCCGCCGGGTTAAATCCCGGGTCTTCCAAGAAGGTGATCTCGTGCTCCGGCTCATCCAGGATCAAGCAGATGCACACAAGTTATCCCCGCCTTGGGAAGGGCCCTTTGTGGTCAGCAAGAACTTGCACAACGGGTCATATTACCTCATTGACATTCGGGAGCACAAAGATTCACGTAAGTCGGAGGAAGAGACCCGTCGGCCATGGAACATAGCTCAGCTTCGGCCTTACTACACTTGAGCCACCGGCTCTCGTGGTGTACATATTTCTCTCAGCCATGTATATATTATGATAAGCAATAAAGTAGGACCTCTGTCCTTTTTTCTCCTCCACATATGCACGTATTGTTTTCATTGCAAGATTACATGATGACTTAAAGGAGGATCCGGCTTATGATTGTATTCGCATCTAGCCGTAAGCAATAAGGTCACTTGGGGGCTTCCTGTTCAAACATGGGTCGTATTCGAACCAAAGAGAACATAGCT
>NW_025251473.1:0-2104 GCF_018294505.1 Triticum aestivum | reverse complement strand
TACCGATTGCAACATCCGTCTTGCTGGTTGTAGCATGTCCTGTCTCATCGGTTTGTAGCACGTCATCTCATCAGTTGTAACATCTTTCGTTGATGGTTGCAGCATTCCAGTTAGAATGGTTGTAGCATTTATTATTGTTTCATGCAATACCAACGCAACATTTTTCGGCGCCGTTTGCAGCATCCAGCCGTGCCGCTTGTAGCAAAAAAACCACGCTGACATCACTCGACTGAGACCACGTTAAATCTTAGTCAAGCGAGTTGTAGACACACCCTATTGTCACGTATGTTTGTTTTCCGTGTGCTTTCTCCGTACAGCCTGCCCTGCCAATAGTTCTTTTTTCATCTAGCATGCTAGCTCCCGCACGCACGCATCTACTCCCTCCGTCCCTGCGCTGTCGCTGCAGTGTCTAGACCCAGCTAGGTTGGCGATCGAGTGGGCTGGGTTGTTGATTTCCATTTGTTGCTGGGCTGGAAAAAGACAGTTCTAAGGCGAC
The DNA here is from genome assembly GCF_018294505.1 of Triticum aestivum. Lineage (NCBI taxonomy): Eukaryota > Viridiplantae > Streptophyta > Magnoliopsida > Poales > Poaceae > Triticum > Triticum aestivum. The sequence continues at coordinate 1,608 of NW_025251473.1, read as the reverse complement.
GAAGAGGCTGCGAATAGTATTTGTCGCTCTTGTCCAGCGAACACCTGCACAGTCTGCATGGTCTACAGGTAGCACCCACAGCGCCACCAGTGAACCATCTTCTTTTTGCTGATGACAACCAGATGTTTTTCAAGGCAAATGGTGTGGGAGCTAATGAGGTGTACCATGTGCTGGATACTTATTGTCAGGCGACGAGACAGCGCATCAACTACTCAAAATCTTCAATTTATTTCAGCAAGGGGGTGCCGGACACAGGGAGACATGATATAAAGGACATTTTAAATGTCCCGAATGAAACGCTAAACGAAAAGTATTTGGGTATGCCATCAGACATTTGTAGCTCGAAGAATGGTGCTTTCAAGTACTTAAAAGACCGGCTATGGAGCAAGGTCCAAGGATGGATAGAGAGTACCCTATCATCAGCAGGCAAGGAGGTGTTAGTGAAATCAGTCGCTCAAGCTGTGCTAGTTTTCTCTATGTCGTGTTTTAAGCTGCCAAGAGGGTTGTGTGAACACTTGAATATGCTTATCAGAAAGTTCTGGTGGGGAAGCAATGAGGGAATGGGGGGAAGCCACACTGGGTTTCTTGGAAATTGATGACACAGCCGAAGGGAATGGGGGGACTCGGTTTCAAAGACTTTGAGTTGTTCAACTTGGCCATGCTAGCCAGGCAGGCCTGGCGCATACTGCAGAATTCGGAGACACTAAGCGCCCGCTTATTGAAAAGTATCTACTCTCCAACCATTGATTTCCTTTCGGGAGAATTGGGGAATCACCCTAGCCAAGTCTGGAGAGCAATATTGAAGCACGTGACACTCTTAAGCAAGGATTGATTAAACGAATTGACAACGGGGCATCTACAAACATATGGGAACACAACTGGCTACCATGTGATGCAATGCTTTGACCATACGGATGTTTAACAACCTACCGCCCCATCATGGTCTCGGAACTCATAGAACCCACTACAGCAGCATGGAATAAGGAACTTGTCACAACGACGTTTATGCCAATGGATGCTCAAGTAATACTAGGTATCCCGCTATGCACTTGTAATATGCCAGATTTTTGGGCCTGACACTATGACAAAAAAGGGAACTTCTCTGTTAAATTTGCTTACAACATGCTGGTAGGAACAAGACAGAGGAGGGAGGCTTGGTTAGAAGGAACGGCAGGTCCGTCAAGTTCTAGAGCAGCGGAGGGATCATGGAAATCTCTTTGGAAAACTAACGTCCCGGGTAAGATCCGCATGTTCCTATGGAGACTCTCAAAACAGTCTCTGCCAACAAATGATGTCCGTGCACATCGGCATATGACAGATTAGAGACAGTGTGGCTTGTGTGGAGTTCAAGATTCGTGGCGCCACTCGCTGTTGGAATGCTCATCCTCACGGAGCATATGGGCTTTGACAGACGAAGCGGTAACACATAAAATCACAGCAACAACAGAGCCCAATGCCAAGAATTGGTTATTCACCTTGATGGAATTGCTTCCCCATGACAAGTTCATACTCATGATGGTCACCTTATGGTCAATATGGCATGCTCGCCGAAAGGCCATCCATGAAGGAATCTTCCAGAGCCCCCAAGCGACACACATTTTCGTCCAG
>NW_025251472.1:0-2104 GCF_018294505.1 Triticum aestivum | reverse complement strand
GCAGAAAGGCCTACTGCAACAGTCTGATTCTTAAGCCTTATCAACCCGAGCTTTGTGAAGCTTTCCGCAAACTTAATCTGCAAGTTGTTCCTCAAGGTTTCCTCGCCAACCTTCAAGTCTCTCCTACCTTAGAAGACCAGATTCGCCAAGCCCAGCTTCTTGATGCTATGGTGAAAAAGGTGAAGATTGGGATTGCCAAGAGTCAGTCCAAGTACAAGTGCTACCGCCTTGATGACAAGGACACTCTCTTCTTCGAGGATCGTATTGTTGTGCCCAAAGGTGAACTTCGTAAAGTGATCATGAACAAGGCTCACAATTCTCTCCTCTCCATCCACCCTGGGAGCACGAAGATGTATCAGGACCTTAAGCAAGCTTATTGGTGGACTCGAATGAAGCGCGAGATCGCTCAATTCGTGAATGAATGTGATGTCTGCAGAAGAGTGAAGGTAGAACACCAAAGGCCAGCAGGTCTCCTCCAACCTCTTTCCATTCCAGAATGGAAGTTTGACCATATTGAAATGGACTTCGTGACTGGGTTTCCAAAGTCCAAGCGTGGCAATGATGCTATATTCGTTGTCATCGACAAGCTCACCAAAGTGGCTCACTTTCTGCCTATCAAAGAGTCGATCACTGCAGCTCAATTGGCGGAACTCTATACCTCTCGCATTGTCTCTCTGCACGGTATTCCTCAAGTGATCTCTTCAGACCGTGGCAGCATCTTTACCTCCAAGTTTTGGGATTCTTTTCAGAAGGCCATGGGCACGAACATCCGCTTCAGCACTGCTTTCCATCCTCAAACAAGCGGTCAAGTTGAGCGTGTCAACCAGATTCTTGAAGATATGCTCCGGGCTTGTGTGATCTCCTTCGGCATGAAGTGGAAGGATTGTCTTCCTTATGCTGAATTCTCCTACAACAATAGTTTTCAAGCAAGTTCGGGCAAGGCCCCTTTTGAAATTCTGTATGGCAGGAAGTGTCGTACCCCTCTCAACTGGTCTGAAACCGGTGAACGTCAGCTTTTGGGTAATGACTTAATCACAGAGGCAGAAGAAATGTGCAAAGTCATTCGAGATAACCTCAAAGCAGCCCAATCCCGTCAAAAGAGCTACTATGATAGTAAGCACCGTGATTTGGCTTTCGAGATCGGAGATCATGTTTACCTCCGCGTCTCTCCTATGAAAGGTACTCGTCGCTTCGGTATCAAAGGGAAGCTTGCCCCTAGATACGTGGGGACCTTTTAAGATTGTCAGCAAGAGAGGCGACCTCGCCTATCAACTCGAGCTTCCTTCAAACTTTGCAAATGTTCATGACGTGTTCCATGTCTCTCAGCTTCGAAAGTGCTTCAAGACTCCTGACCGCACCATCAACTTCGAGGACATTGAGCTCCAAGAAGATCTCTCATATCGTGAGCACCAAGTTGCTATTCTCGAAGAGACTGAATGCAAGACTCGCAACAAGTCAAACAAATTTCTCAAAGTCAAGTGGTCACACCATTCCGACCATGAAACTACCTGGGAACGCGAGGATCACCTCTGTTCTGAGTACCCGGAGTTCTTTCAGTCCTAGATCTCGGGATGAGATCTTTTCGTAGTGGTGGAGTGTTGTAACCCCCCGGATGTAACTTTCCCTTTTTGTACTCCAACTCTTGCCGTTTCTAGCATTAAGTTATATTTATTTCTCGGGTTCGGGTCTTTGTCTCCGTGTGTTGTTTTCTTTGTCATGCATCTCATATCATGTCATCATGTGCATTGCATTTGCATACGTGTTCGTCTCATGCATCCGAGCATTTTCCCCGTTGTCCGTTTTGCATTCCGGCGCTTCGTTCTCCTCCGGTGGTCATTTCTAGCTTTCTTTTGTGTGTGGGGATTAAACATTTCCGGATTGGACCGAGACTTGCCAAGCGGCCTTGGTTTACTACGGTAGACCGCCTGTCAAGTTTCGTATCATTTGGACTTCGTTTGATACTCCAACGGTTAACCGAGGGACCGCAAAGGCCTCGTGTGTGTTGCAGCCCAACACCCCTCCAATTTGGCCCAAAACCCACCAAACTCTGCTCCATGTTCTAGAGAATTCGATCATGATCGCGTGACCGAAAACCACACCTCAT
>NW_025251471.1:0-2104 GCF_018294505.1 Triticum aestivum | reverse complement strand
GGGCTCCTTATCATATGGGTGCTAGCGACACTATCATATACGTGTGCCAAAAGACGCAAACGGTCCCGGGCAAAGGTAAGGCGACACCCGTGGGAATACCGTGCGTGAGGCCGCAAAGTGATATGAGGTGTTACATGCTAGACCTATGTGGCATCGAGTCGGGGTCCTGACAGCGTTGGTATCAGAGCTTGACTGCCTGTAGGATTACCAAGCCAAACTGGTCGAAGTTGAGTCTAGAAATTCTTTAGTTATATAAGGGAATTGATTGTGGGATGGAACGTAAGGCTCTTTTTACTCCTTATACCTTATGCCTTCTGATCTGAGTCATCATCTTCTCTTCTACGGGGATTAAGAACTAGGCTATCTCTTCTTTCTATTAGGATCACGTGTTACTAATCAGTAGACTTATAAGTTGTTGGATTTAAGCCTCAGTTCGGTTTCTACCTCTGTATGTTAATTGTTGATCTCGAAACCTTGATATTGTGCTTCTGAGTGGTTATGCCACCATTTTTGTGAATGTCTCAAATCTTTTCTGAGCATTTACAGCCGTTATGCTGTCCGAGTCATCCCAGGTTTCCAAACAGTCTGATGCATTTGCAAATCCCTTCCTCCTGTTTCCGATGTTCCTTTGGGCCAGATTAGCCACACTAGTCAGTGAGTTGAGGTACTTTATTGCCTTGACCTATATGTTGGAGCTAGTATTATGACCCTAGGTGTCTTAGGGGATCATCTAGTGGTCTAGCCATGATTTGTGTCCTAGTGTGAAGATTCTGACCTTTATTCTCGGAAGCATCCCGTGATGCTACTTAGTAGTAGGTATTCTACTCCTTGGGCTTTGAACCCGAGATTCACTCTACTTACTTCATGTTGATAGTGTTTGCTAGTTCCTTCAGGATATTAGTAACTTTGCGATAGTCCTCGAGGTCCGTGGTATTTCCTTTTTCCAAATACTATGAACCGCTTATGGCAGATGTTTATGGGATCAAAAGATCACAATTAGAGTACTCTTGAGGAGTTCTCCATTCATAAATCGTGACTCTGCCAGTTCTACTTTTCTGCATGGGTTATCCGGAATAAACATGTGGAATTCGTTCGACATGCTAAACCATGCATCCACAACTCAGAAAATCATATGTTCCTTGAGTTGCCTCTCTTAGTTGCATTCTGACCCTCGTCTATCAGTTGATAGTCAAGTTGATGTCGTGCATTCGTGTTCACCGATGCTCGTTATTCTTGTGGTCCGTCAAGCTGTTCTAGTTCGGAATGACTTGGAGAAACAAACTCCAGTATCTCATCCATATCTAGGATTGGGTCAAAGTAGTTGTATTCCGCAGATCAAATTGCTACTCCAGCTTTTGTTCTGCTCTACCTTGGAGTATTACATATTTTATATCGAGATTGTTATAGGAATTGCACACCATCCTATGAACTCTTGGTACAGTGATACTTCTTGCCATCATTGTTCATTCCTCGGTTCCTGTGTTATTGTCACCGGAATGCCGACAAATGAATCATGGTGTGTGAAATCAATACTCCCAGCAACCTCGTTGCTTGGTAGTTAAAGGACAATAATTTCATTCCTAGTGTAGGTTGATTATGCTACCTAGTCCTTATTTCGGCGCACCCTTCGATTGATGAGTTAGGATCTTGTCAAGTCCTCACTCATTTGATCATATCGTCTTGCCCTCAACAGCGAGATTGTTCTCGAGCTTAGTAACATATCGGTGGTTCGTGATTTCCGAAGATCTTCTCGGAAGTATTACCAGGTCGTCACCTGACCGTTATGTTGAGCCCGTGATCAAGTTGGTTTCTTGTGAACCACCTTCTCTCCAAGAATCGGTGTTAGATATCCCTGAGCTAGTTGGTTAAGCTAGACAACAACTTGGAGAGTTGGAAGATAAAAGCTTGTCTGACTTAGTTCGTTCCAAAGGGATATTCTTGTGTAGTGTGTGTTGAAGAAAGATGATATCTTCATCGATTGGTCCCTGTGATCAGTTGCTGGACCTATTGTCTTATCAATCCTTTGATTTGAGTGTGGGCTATCGTCAAATCAAATCAGTACCAACGATGCTCGTAATGTTGTCTTACTCGTGGTTGATCCCTC
>NW_025251470.1:0-2104 GCF_018294505.1 Triticum aestivum | reverse complement strand
TATATATATATATATATCCTGTCTTCATAGTAAAACAGCCAAACAGTAAAATTATGGTACATAGTTAGGCCATCATGCAAATCACTATGTATGATCCGCATCATGGGCACTGTCATCTTGGTTCGTTAACAGACCTAAATGTAAACTGACCCACTAGTAGATTCGGGCCTTTAATAGGCCAACTAAACCGTCGGCCCTATTTTCGCAAGAAAACTCAATGGGCTTTTAGGAGGCTGAAAAGTAGGTAGGACCTAAAATGTGTCGAACACCTCACGGGCCGGCAACAGCCCGAAATAAACCCGACCCATGATTGTGCCAATCACATCACGGGACGTTAACATGCCAAAATGTGTGGGTCCTTGTTTGGCCCAATCAGATTATCGACAGTGAGCAGGCCGAATGCAAACCGGGCTGTAGTTAGGCCCAACTATATGCCGGACTTTTAATAGGACGAAATAAATATAGGGACGAAATATTAAATGAGCCTTGAACAGGTCGACACTAATATCAGGCCGAATTACTAAATGGGCCTTTAGCAAGTTGGCCCAAGAGCATAGCGTCTAGTTGACGGACCGAATCTGATATGGCCAATAATTCAGCCCAAAGCCTCTTAATAGGCCGGATCTGATCTGTGTCGTAATTTGGCCCAGAACGTGGTTGGCTTTTAACGGGCCGGATCTCATATGGGCCTTTATTAGTCCCGGAACGTGGCAGGCTGTTAATGGACCAGACCAAGTATCGGCCGGCATTTGGCCCAAAACATGGAAGCTTGTTAATGGGCTGGCCCACTAGTGTCCTCAAAATCTTGTGGGCCTTTAGCTGGGCCGACTCATTATGGTCGGTGATATCTCATGGGCCTTTAGCTGGGCCGACCCATTATGGTCGGTGAAATCTCGTGGCCCTTTAGCTGGGCTAGCCCATTATGGTCCGCAAAATCTTGTGGGCCTTTAGCTGGGCCGGCCCATTATGGACCGCAAAATCTTGTGGGCCTTTAGCTGGGCCGGCCCATTATGGTCTGCAAAATCTTATGGGCCTTTAGTTGGGCCGGCCCATTTAATCATTATGGGCCACTTTTTGGCTGGTCCATGTGTCAACATATCATAGGCGCATCTCGCCCATTCGATGAGTGACACCTGTGCCAACGCGGAGCTGACACGTGGTTCCGTTGGCCAATGAGAATTTTACACATGGAAAATCGTCATTGGTCGTGGCTGTTTGCGGGTTATCGGATCCAAAATCGGACTCGATAGCTTAACGGCGTCCCGTTATGGTGGATGCCACGTGTCGGTCACCCTTGACGAAAGCACTTTTATGACGCGTGATTTATCGTCATGGAAGTGGACACTTCCGTGATGATAATTTTGGTAATGTCATGGAACACTTCTACGACAGCACAAGTATCACTATCTTAATTCTGTCATAAAATCGTCATGGACATACATGCATGACAGAAAACGTGACTTACTGTGACAAACACGTATCCTCACGGAAGTGTATTTTTTTGTAGTGTAACTTCCGCCTGGATGCGTAAAACACACACTCACACTTAACAATCTCCTTCTAGCTACCCCCCCTCTCACTCTTCCCCTATATCCCCAAAACCAATAAGACTATCCCTTTGTTTAATTCCCTCCTACATGCCCCATCGATATATAGTAGTCTTCCTCGGTGTCTCTCGAACAAACACGTTCTCTCGATGTCGACTCTTCTCACACGCACACACCTTCTCTTCCCTCTCTACAGGCCTTTTCTCTGTCGCACCCCATCGTTGGTGGCCTCTGCCATAGACATCACCTCTCTATGATGAAGCCACACACACTTAAATTACATCCGCCACCGAGGACCCCATGTCACACACACACAAACAAACACACACGCACGGACGCACACACCCACCCCCCCACACGCACCCACCCGCCCACCCACCCACACACACACACACTAAGACTCCATCTCACACACACATGCTCTAGGTGGAGCATGTGTTCCTACCACCCTTCATCCAACCTTACCCGTATGATAAAGAATCACCTTAATTTACTTGTATAACATGGACAAATTCCACTTTACTTTAGTAGTTATAAACTTATCATCTCTACTCTTA
>NW_025251469.1:0-2104 GCF_018294505.1 Triticum aestivum | reverse complement strand
TTTTTTTTGCTTTTCATTGTGTTTTTTAACCGACAAAGTTTTTTAACCAATCAATTGACGGAACACAGTTCACGTCAATCCGGAAACTATTTGTCCGGTTTGATCCTTGCTGTTAACATCCTCTTATGGAGTAACACGGTGTTTATTATAACCCGGCACGGTTTACATGATAAACAGCGTCATATATATACATGAGTTGTTATTTCCTCCAACAGTGTGGGTTTGCAAAACTCCGCTTCAAGGTTGGCCAAGCAGACTTCACACTCAACGATGGCAGGTATTATGTATCTCAAAAATTTGATCATATACTTAAAATTTTGTTTTGGATGTTTTGATTTTATATATACAGACATCATACTCCGCCTGACGGTACAACCGTGATGGCATTTGACGAATTTCTTATTTCAGAAAGTGTTTTGGAAAGTTCATTACCACAGGAAGAACAAGTTATGCATGAAGGCATACGAACACCAAAGGTATCAGCTAGCCTATTACAAGGCAACATGGTGCCCATAATAACATAATTGTTTTTCACAAAGGAGAGGATGTTTTTAAACCGGCTTCCGGTTTAAGCTTGACCACCAGCCTGGCCTGATGGTTGTGGGTCATCTTGCGCCACTTCAGCTTCCGTTTCTCTATCAAGTGGCTGGAAATCCACAGTTGTCCAGTCTATTCCCATTAATGCTTGAAAAACAGCTTCATCATGAATTAGCAATGACGGGTCAATATCGGGAGCGTAAGTATGCTTACGGATTGGAGGGATCTGATTTTCCGATTCATGGATTGGTGCAGCTATTCGCTTGTTCTGACTGTCATATTGGGCTTGATAATGAGACAAGTCAGCTTCCTCAGCCAGTTGACAAGCTAGCGGACGTACCTCCCGGTTTATTGCTCGCAAATCCGCTTCACCAAATTCTGACCCGTCTTCATTCAAGCTGGGATAGCCCTGAGCCGCTTCAATAGGATCAAAATCTGGCACCCAGGCTTTTTCTCGGATTAAAGCATTGATTGCACCGGTTCGAGCAGCAGATTTCTTCAGCTCTTCAACCCGGGCAGGAAGCACTGACAGTTTCATCAGAGTATCTTGAATCAAAGTGGGCGCCGGTTTGTTATGAGACGCGGTACAGATGATCCGCTGGGCACCAGTATACAATTGTTCAACCAAGGTATAGGCAGCTTTCAATTTCTTCCACACATCTGACCCCAAGTGACCAATGCGTGTCCCTAAAATACCATAAAGGATTAATAAACCGGCGACTCTGTAAGAAGGCAGAACCAATTCAGAAGGCAAGCTGACTTACCAAAGATAGCAGTGGTCATGGCATGAACGTGCCGCTTTATGCTGGTCAGTTCATCCGTCACTGGTTTTAGTGCGGCCTCGGCATGCTCTGCTCGTTTGATCAAAGCGGCCTTTTCAGTGGCCCAATCCGCGCGTTTCTTCTTAAAGTTCTCCTTAAGTTGTTCCATGGTGCTTAAGGCACTGGCCAATTCCTCTTTTGCTTTGGAGGTTTCAGCCTGTTGGGTTTTCAGGATTTCTTGCAGATTGATGAATTGGTTTTCTTTCGCCTTCAGCTCCGCCTGCAGGCATACAGATATATGTTTCAACAAATCGGTAGAAGGATTCAAGTACCAACCACATAACAAGTTATGCGCTTAGCACTTGGGGGCTAATGTGTATTCGATCTTCATCTTTCAAATGTTTACAAAGTCCCAAGATCAATACAAGCATTCAACTTGGCACTTGGGGGCTAATGGCTATTTGATCATATGTATTCTGATGCGGCAGTTTCAATTACTTAAAGTACCGGTTTAACTACACTAAGTTGAACCGGCCCTTGGGGGCTACATCAGCAAATTTTCAAAGCATCAATGTTTATATTATTAAGTCCCGGTTTGAAAGAATATTTCAAACCGACCCTTAGGGGCTAGGAGAGTCAGCAAGAATGAAAGCATACAAGCAGGAAGGAGCATATGGAAGTTACCTCATATTTATCTTTCATCATGTTAACCAGACCGGCTTCATAGTCACGGCTGGTATACAGCCGGTTCAGATAGCCGGGATGGATATCTTGGGCGTTCAGAGCAGCGTAAGTCGTCAGATCGA
>NW_025251468.1:0-2104 GCF_018294505.1 Triticum aestivum | reverse complement strand
GAAACACAAAGTTTTTAACAATGAACTACAATAGTTTGAAAAAATGTACTTCTTTAATTCACCAAGCGCACTGCTTTTACAAAGAAAAGATTTTACAAACTGAATAATCCACACAAATAGTCTTTTTTTCTTTCTCCACATACATAGCAATAATGCAAATTCTTTGCATTGCCGAACCGCACGCACTCGTCGGATGTACACGCGCTGTACTGCACGGATGTGCCAGCGGACTGCACCGAGGGAGGCTTGCTATCCAAACTGCAGGACCACTGAAACAACAACAAAAAGGCACACTGCATTTAACCGCATAGTACAATACCGAGGTGTTAGCAAAATAAAATTCACAATAGGGGGCGGAACAGATTGAACCAACTGCACGGCCACACGCGCCAAACCGCATCGCGTGCCCTAGCGCACTACAAGATCGAACCTACTGCACCACCACACGCACCAAACCGCATCGCTTGCCATAGCGCACTGCAAGATCGAACCGGGACCAATTATTTGCCTATATATACCCCGCGAGCAAAGCACTCTCACTGCTCTGTTTTTCGTGGTCGGCGAGGAGAGAGCTTTGTGGTGCTCTAGCTCACCTCCTATGCACACGAGGTGTTCGATGGAATACCCGAGCCACACTACTTAAGCTTTCTCCTCTCCAAGCTCCACCTCCAAGCTCCATTTTTCTCAATATTTGTCTAGGTTTAGCGGTCCGTCACGTCCCGCCCCCGTCTTCACCGCCGTGATCGCCCGCGCCGATCTCGTCGCCGGCACCACCGTGGTGAGCCTCTTGTTCTTATCTTCTTTCTGAAAGGAAAAAAAAACTCTTACTTGTATGTTTATATAGATACTTGTATAATTTTCTTACTTTTATTATTGCATCTTATATAGTGCGATGGATTTGGTATCCGCCCCCGTCGGCCCTCGTCCTGTCCATGATTCAGATGTGGTATATATTATCTTTTCATAACTATTGGTTCATTTATTGTTTATGACAATTATGCTGACCAACGTGACATAGATTTTATTTATCTAGGAGGTTGTTGAACCGGAAATTCCAACCGACCCTATTGTCGAGAGGTTAAATTTAGTTGAAGAAGAAAACAATTTGTTAAAGGAAAAAATTAGAAAAATTGAGGAGGAGAAGATGATATTGGAGTTGCATGTTGCGGATGTCGTCGATGATCACAAGATCAACATGGATGCAATGCGCTTGAAGATTAGAAAGATTAGAAAATATGCCATTCATACCGAGGCTTGGTATCATTATGCCGTTGGATCAGTTGTTACATTGGTTGCGATTATGATGTCATTTGTTTTCGCATTGAAATGTTTTACATAGTTTCAGTGTATGGTTTAATTAATTTAGATGCTCTGCAGAGCTTTATGTTGTTAGATGAGAACTATGTATGTACTTTGGTTTTAATGTGATGATGAACTTCTATTAATTTGGTCACTTAATTATATAATGCACGCAGATGAACCGGCAATGGATGTACGGTTCAAGACACACCTCCGAGTACATTAAGGGCGTGCATGATTTTCTCGAAGTGGCTGAGGCAAACAAGCAGAATGGTTTTATGTGTTGTCCATGCCCTCTATGTGGGAATACGAAGTCTTACTCTGACTGGAAAATCCTCCACACCCACCTGCTTTACAAGGGTTTCATGCCACACTATAATGTTTGGACGAGGCACGGAGAAATAGGGGTTATGATGGAAGATGGCGAAGAAGAAGAGTACAATGACAACTATGTGCCCCCTGAATACGGTGATGCTCCTGAAGATCAAGAGGAACCAGACGATGTGCACGATGATGCTGCAACGGGCGAAGCTGCTGAAGATCAAGAGGAACCAGACGATGTGCCCGATGATGATGATCTCCGCCGGGTCATTGTCGATGCAAGGACGCAATGCGAAAGTCAAAAGGAGAAGCTGAAGTTCGATCGCATGCTAGAGGACCACAAAAAAGGGTTGTACCCCAATTGCGAAGATGGCAACACAAAGCTGGGTACCGTACTGGAATTGCTGCAGTGGAAGGCAGAGAATGCTGTGCCTGACAAAGGATTTGAGAAGCTACTTAAAATATTGAAGAAGAAGCTTCCAAA
>NW_025251467.1:0-2104 GCF_018294505.1 Triticum aestivum | reverse complement strand
CACCGCGGTAGTTCTGCTGAAAACAGCGTCAGTCCGGGTTAGTTCTAATCAAATCATACCAAAATCATATAAAACTATTATAAACATGGCATGAATACTTCATAAATTATAGATACGTTGGAGACGTATCAGCATCCCCAAGCTTAATTCCTGCTCGTCCTCGAGTAGGTAAATGATAAAATAAATAATTTATGAAGTGTGAATGCTAGCAAGTGCATAAGTTTGATCAATGATAGTTCCAATCACTTTTTCTAGCATCATTGTATATCATAACAGTAGCTCAACTCATGAAATTTCTCATGATCAAGTAACAAGCTATTCACATGTTAAAGTATATATCATAAACTTTCTTGAGAACTAACAAACCGTGCTCTTAGTCATCAAACAATTGCAATTCATCTTATTTTCGGGAAGGGTCTATGTAAGAGCTTTGATTCAGCAAACTCCACATACTCAACTATCATTTAATCTTTCACAATTGCTAACACTCATGTGATATTTATGGGTTCAAAGTTTTAATCGGACACAGAGAAAGATAGGGGCCTATAATTTCGCCGTCCAACCTTTTACCTCAAGGGTAATGTCAACAATAATAATTTATGAAAACCTACATCCAATTGGATATATATATATATATCCGGATCGCTCCAACACAAAGTGCCTGCCAAAGGAAAAGGTGTAAAAAGGAAAGGTGATGATCACCATGACTCTTGTATAAGGGTAGAAGATAAAAGTAAAAGATAGGCCCTTCGCAGAGGGAAGCAGAGGTTGTCATGCGCTTTTATGGTTGGATGCACAAAAATCTTAATGCAAAAGAACGTCACTTTATATTGCCGCTTGTGATAGAGACCTTTATTATGCAGTCCGTCGCTTTTATTTCTTCCCTATCACAAGTTCGTATAAAGCTTGTTTTCTTCGCACTAATAGATCATACATATTGAAGGAGCAATTTTTTATTGCATGCACCGATGACAACTTACTTGAAGGATCTTACTCAGTCCATAGGTAGGTATGGTGGACTCTCATGGCAAAACTGGGTTAAGGAATGTTTGGAAGCACAAGTAGTATCTCTAGGTGCAAAGAATTTGGCTAGCATGAGAGGGAAAGGCAAGCTCAACATGTTGGATGATCCTAGACAATATAGCATTTCGGATATAGGAAAACATAACCCATTAAGTTGTCTTCCTTGTCCAACATCAACTTTTTAGCATGTCATATTTTAATGAGTGCTCACAATTACAAAAGATGTCCAAGTTAGTATATTTATATGTGAAATATCTCTTCCTTCAATATTCTTTCATGAATTGTTCAAGTGACCAATTCCGTGTTTGCTAACTTTCAATAATTTTGCTACCTATACTTATTATGTGTGAAGTCAATACTCCCCATGTTATAAGCATATGAAACGTCTATAAATTCAGATTTATGATATTCAATTCATTCAACCTTTTACTCATAGGATATACGTGAAGTGCGTGAGTAAATGACAAACTACTCCAAAAGATATAAGTGAAGAACACTGAGTAGTCAAATAATTAACTAGCCATGGGAGGATTATTTTTCATTCAAGATTTCGGATCCAATGATTTTATTCAAACAACAAGTAAAATTGAAAATACGCTCCAAGCAAAACACATATCATGTGATGAATAAAAATATAGCTCCGAGTAAGGTATACTGATAGTTTTGAAGACGAAAGAGGGGATGCCTTCTTGGGCATCCCCAAGCTTAGGGTCTTTCCACTCCTTATTCTCCTCATATCAATATCTCACCCAAAGCTTGAAAACTTCAATCACACAAAACTTAACGGAACTTCGTGAGATAGGTTAGTATGATAAAGAGTAAACCATTCACTTTGGTACTGTCAAAGACAAGGTTCATAATTTTTCTCACATATTGTCTACTGTACCATATCATTTCTACAAATTATATTGAGAAATATAAGCCATAGAAACTATAAAACAAGCAAACTATGCAATGAAAACAGGATCTGTCAGAAACAGAACAGTGTGTAATGATCTGAACAGCAACCATACTTCTGCTACTCCGAAAATTATGAAATAAATTGGTGGACGTGCGTAATTTTTCTATTAATCTTCTTCAA
>NW_025251466.1:0-2104 GCF_018294505.1 Triticum aestivum | reverse complement strand
CACCATTCCCATGGATACGGCGCCTGAAGCCCCTGCCCCGACCACCAAGACAACGACCGAAGCGTCAGCTAATCCGGAGGCCTCCGGCTCAACCCCACCGGCTAACGACCCGGACGTGGTAATTACCCGGACGGAGTATGTTGAGCCGGGGAGGCCGACCGCACTGGCCCAATGCTCCGCGAAGGGGGAGCTGCTGCGACCCCACCGGGCGAATCTGGATCTCTCGGGCTACCCCGATTTGAGCATTGGAGAGCTCGTTTCTGGCTACATCAGCCAGGTTCACAAGAGCCGGGACGCGGAGATCGCCATGGTCAATCAGATCCAACAAAAGTCTGAGGTAACCTTCTGCTGTCTTCTTACTTTCCGCATAGTGATCCTTGTCATGCTAGCCCCCAAGTCTATAACTTATACTTGGCATATGTTGTAGACTTAGAGTCCGGCTTACTTAATTGAACCAGCAGTACGTAGATAGACACGTTCAATACGCATTAGCCCCCAAGTGCCAAGTGTCTTTGCTTGGAAAGTGCTTGGGACTTATATAATGACTGTTTAATAACCCGGAAATATATGCAGGCTACTGGCAAGAAATTTGAGTCGGACCTTGCGGGTCTCAAGAGCCGGTTAAAAACTCAAGAGATGGAGACCCGGAAGGCGAATGCCAAGTTTGTCTCCAGCATCGCCGCTCAGGAGAAATTGAAGACTGAATTCAACACTGAGCGGAAGGCCTGGGCTAAGGAGAAAGCCGCACTGGTGACCCGGGCAGAACAGGCGGAGAAGGCCCTCACTGAGAAGACCGCTGAGCTCTCCGGTCTAAAGCACCAGGTTTCCCAAATGGTGGCTGCTATCTTCGGTAAGTCGCCTCACCGGCTTTCATCAAGTCTGCACATGTTACGATTCACCCTTGTCACCGGCTTACCTGACCTTTATTAAACAGGTCCCAGGAGTGCCAACCTCAACCAGAGCGTGGTCACCAAGCTAAAGGCCGTGTACACCCTGGTGGAACAACTCTACACCGGGTCACAGCACGCCTTAGCTGTGGTGGCCCTAACCAATGAGGTGCCAACCCATCTGGCTGAAGTCCTGCGCCGGCTCGCAGTTTTGCCACAGCGAATCCAAGAGCTACGTCGAGCCTCCGCAAGATCCGGAGCAATTGCCGCGCTGAGCCGGGCCAAAAGCCTTCCTGCCGGAGCTAGACCCGGCAGACATCGCCCTGGGTTACCCCAGCCTGAAGGAAGACGGCTCCACCTTCGACCAGAAGGATTTCGAGGCATGCGTGAAGGCTGTACGCCCGGTGGCCACCATCATCGGGAACGACACCGACTTAACCAAGTATCAGCCGGGGTACAACGCGGAGAATCAGAGGATTCCAACCCCTCGCTATGAAACTCTTAGTCTGATTCCTCCGGCTCGCCAACACACCTACGCCCCCGAGATTGACCCGGCCGAGTTAATTGACGAAGAAGCTCAGTTCGAAGCTCTCAGCGGCATCAACTGGAAGTCGTCGACCTTCGAAGCCTTGGGATCAGCCGGAGCAGAAGATGAGCCGGGGACTTCGACTCAGCAGGCGTCATAAACCGGCTAGCGCCTCACCAAACAATGCTCCACCCTTGAAACTTTGAAAGATTTTTGTAATAGAATAAGTGCAACAATTTATCTCTGCCGTGCCATCGTGCACGTAATGAATGCTGAAATCCTTTGAAGTCATTCTTTTGATGCTCCTCCGGGTCATAATTATCCTTCGTGCTTCTCAACCTTTAAAAAAGTACCTTCAAGCATCTGCATAGAAAGGTAAATCACAAGTCTCAAGACGGCTTACCACCCTCCGGATTAAATGACCCGGGTAGCATGGTTGGTATCTTAACTCTAATGGACTTGTCTTGATGACATCCAGGATGTTCAATTAACAAGATAACTCCAAAATTAAGCCGGTCAAGCGAAACCCGGCCATGCACACGTTGTCATAATCAAAGTAGACTTTGCGATAAATCGGAACTTAGGGGCTTCCAGTTTGAATACGACCAGAGACCCGGCCCGAAAGGGGTTTAAGCCAAGATTCGGATACGATCATATAGCCCCCAATGGGTGTGGCGATGCCAATCAAGAG
>NW_025251465.1:0-2104 GCF_018294505.1 Triticum aestivum | reverse complement strand
CATGCCCCGCCGCGACCAGCCGGTGGCGGCAGCGAGGGGATGGGCTGAAGAAAGGGGCAGCCGGGGAGAGTCCCCATCCCCACTAACAACGGGTACCCGATCCCCATGGGGATCCCCATGGAGACCAACAACAGCAAAACAACAGTAAAAGAGGAGCACAATTGCACAAACCACAATATTTTTTGACAGATTCAATCATCCATTATAGCAACAAAACAGCAATACATTGGCATAACAAACCAAAATAATTTTGGCAGCAATCTTCCTGTACAGAAGCACAAACACATTACACAACAGTAAATTAGCAGCACAAACACAATAATTTTGACAAATTTAATTATCCCAAGTCTGACCACAATATGTTTGATAGATTCAATCATCTCAACTCAAGTCTGGCCACATAATTGATAAACTGGAAGTACGATTAGCACAAACGACAATACTTAGTACTATTACAAGCCGAAATTTCCAATTCTTAACACAAGACAAGCATGGTAAGCAGAATAAATGAAATGAAGACTTGAAGAGCCCATCACAGTAGCTCCTCGGTCCTCCATTTTCTTCATTCTTGACTCCATGGAATCGGGGGCGTACACATTTGCGTGTATGATTAGTGTACGATTGAATCGGGGGCGTCACATGAGTATCGAGGCTTGTACGAGGCGACTCGGGTTCAACTAGACATTTGACGAAAGTGTCTGGGTTCATCCGAGGGCACTTATTTTGGCAATAAACGGTCCGGTCTTTTGGCCCAAATAGTCTGATCATGTAGGTCCCACACTTCTTTGGCCTTCTCGCTCGTAGTCCTCAGCTCCCATGTTTGGCTCCATTCATTCGTGCTCCAAGCCTTCATTCTTGAAAATGGAGCTCGTTGAGGAGTAAAGTCGCCTCGGCTTGTATCTGCTTTTGCGCGTTCTCGAATCATTGAACCAAGTGGAGCTTGCGACGCTTGGTAGTGAGCTTGTAGTGAAGTCATGAGATGCTCCACATTTTTTATGGGTCTTGATCAGGCTACAAGTGGGACTATACATAGGAGTCCCACCTTTAGCCCACTTAGTCCTAGTAAGTTTAGTGGAAATAATGGGACATCCCGTCAGAACATACACAAATTATGTGGGCACAAATGGGATCCCACATAATCCACGGTGAGCTTAGTTAGTCGATTAAGCTTGCAGAGAATTTCAATGTGCCGTCGTTGGATCTGGACACTGGACACCGAGTTGGGGAGAGAACACGCGACACGTGAGACGGGGTGGAGGGCGCACACGCGACAGCAGCGACGGCTGCTCCGGCAGAAGAATGAGGAACACGACGCAGATCGGGCCAAAGACGGCCGGGGCAGGGAGGATCCGCCGCACGCACGGGACGCCCGCTGCTCGACATGGGCCAACGAGGCGGGGGTGGAGGGCGCGCACGGGAGCGCCCGCTTCTAGGCACATGCCACGGAAGGGAGCATGCCCCGCCGCGACCAGCCGGTGGCGGCAGCGAGGCGATGGGCTGAAGAAAGGGGCAGCCGGGGAGAGTCCCCATCCCCACTAACAACGGGTACCCGATCCCCATGGGGATCCCCATGGAGACCAACAACAGCAAAACAACAGTAAAAGAGGAGCACAATTGCACAAACCACAATATTTTTTGACAGATTCAATCATCCATTATAGCAACAAAACAGCAATACATTGGCATAACAAACCAAAATAATTTTGGCAGCAATCTTCCTGTACAGAAGCACAAACACATTACACAACAGTAAATTAGCAGCACAAACACAATAATTTTGACAAATTTAATTATCCCAAGTCTGACCACAATAAGTTTGATAGATTCAATCATCTCAACTCAAGTCTGGCCACATAATTGATAAACTGGAAGTACGATTAGCACAAACGACAATACTTAGTACTATTACAAGCCGAAATTTCCAATTCTTAACACAAGACAAGCATGGTAAGCAGAATAAATGAAATGAAGACTTGAAGAGCCCATCACAGTAGCTCCTCGGTCCTCCATTTTCTTCATTCTTGACTCCATGGAATCGGGGGCGTACACATTTGCGTGTATGATTAGTGTACGATTGAATCGGGGGCGTCACATGAGTATCGAG
>NW_025251464.1:0-2104 GCF_018294505.1 Triticum aestivum | reverse complement strand
GGATAGAGTAAATAGCATAAAACTACTACAATTCAGGCTAAGGTTTCAAAAAACTACCGAAATTATTTTTTTCGCTGATAACTACCAAGTCCGGGGTTGACTGTTTCAAAAAACCCAAATCGCAGTGTGATTTAAAATCAATCCAGATTATGACAGGTAGGGCCCGCACCTAAACAGACCGTTTGTTTGACTGTTTGTTTGACCGTTAGCTTACATGTGGGGTCCACCTGTCAGCCTCAACCTTCTCTTTTGAATCATTTTCTCTATGCCCCATTTCGTCGAGCACCTTATGTGCGTGCAGCTCGCTGGGGAGGAGAGATTGGTGGCTCGCCGGGGAGGAGAGCTTGCTGGCTCGTCGGCAAGGAGAGCTTGCTGGATCCGGCGCGCGACCTCAGGTGTGACCATGGCGGGTCGGGAGGCGCAGGTCGAGGTGGAAGGCAGGCTGGCACCGTCCATGGCCGTACGGCCAGCAGATTTGCTGGCCCGTACGCTGCAGGCGGCGGGGCGCAGCCGTCACCGGCCAACGCCGAAGGCTCGATCCGGTGTCTGTTGTAGCTCTCCCCGACCTGGCCACCCTCTCGCTCGTCGGGCCTGCGCTCGGTCGGAGCGGTCACCGCCCGGATTCCGGGAGAGCACGCGGGGCTTGCGTGTGCGTTCGCTCTTGCAGGAGTGGGAGCCGGCTGCGATACGGCTGCCGGCGTGGGGAGAGGTAGGAGGAGGTGGTGCGGTCCTGCTGCCGGCGGGGCGCGGCGGCGCGGTGCCGGGCTGAGCTCGGACGGCACATCAATGGCCGCAGCCGGCGATCTTTGAGGCCGGAGAAGGGAACATGCGGCGGGTGGCGGATGGAGTGCAGCGGTCAGCGGCGACCTCGCCGGCGACGGCGGAGGGCACCAGGAAGCGGGATCGATGGGCGGCGGCGGTAGGTCGCGCTCCTGCTGCGTGCTCGTCCGCGCGTGAGGTAGGTGGATGACGGCACCGGTCAGGGATAAAAATCGATATTTTTTTCTCATTGGAAATTTTATTGAGTATGACATGTGGGCCCCACCAGTCATAACGGTCAACTTAACTGTTCAGTTAACAGCGTTGACTTTTGTGCCACATGGAACCTGACGTGTGGGCCATATCTGTCAGAAAAGGGTTTAACCTTTAAGCACACTGCGATTTGGGCTTTTTGGAACAGCCCACCCCGGACTTGGTAGTTATCAGCGGAAAAATAAATTCGGTAGCTTTTTGGAACCCTAACCCGAATTGTAATAGTTTTATGCTATTTACTCTGGCGGATAATATGGCCGGCGCATATGAATCCGTGGAAGGCGACGTGCTGCCCACCCGACGGCAACCAACGAGAGGGAAGATCAATCCTTTGCCGGAGGTAGCGACGGTTGAACACCGGATCTGGCTGGGGCTACATCGAACCTGGTGAATGTCGAAACGTTGGTTTGCAGCGAACCGTCATGTGTTCCTTTTTTAGGGAGTCATGTAGTGCGTTGGTTTTTTTTTTTTTGATCGTAATAACTTTATTCCTCAGATAATAGCAAGGTCATTTACATAGTTTTGAAGAATAAAATCAGGGACGAAAGTCTCCCAAACCTCAGAAGTACTATTGCTAAAAGAATGTTTTGCTAATCCATCCGCTATCATATTTGCCTCTCTGCTACAGAACTCATAGCTAATACATGCAAACTCCATTGCCAAGAGGGAGCACTCTGCCACCACAGGAGCATCCACTCCCATATAAGCGTCCGGGTCAGATATAGCTTCCAAAGCGTTCATACAATCCGACTCAATGATGAGATTTGTGCATCCCAGATTCGCTGCCAAGTATAGTCCAGAACGGATGGCCATTAGCTCAGCTGATCCCGCGCTTGAGACATGAGGTAATGCTAATGTTGCCGCTCCCAGAAATTTGCCCTGATCGTCACGGGCTACAACTCCACAAGCTCCACTAAGGTTCTCCTCATGAAATGATGCATCAACATTCACCTTTATAACTCCCCTACTTGGCTTCTTCCACACTTGATCATTCTTGCGGATGGGCTGGTTTGGTGTATTTACACGGACAAAATTGGTAGCCAGTACCTGAATTGAGATTGCTGATTGCTCT